>NW_027193821.1:0-300000 GCF_032444005.1 Ranitomeya imitator
TTCTCCTCCACTGAACAAAGCTGTGCCGCCTGTTTACTACGGTTGCCAATTTTGAACTGCATTTCGACTACTTACTGATTTGGCCCTACTCTCTGTGTCAGCCTCTCATTCCAGTTGTCCTCCACTGCAATGCCCCCTGGTTATTCCTGTGTTACCAATTTTGAACTGCATTTAGCCCACTTTCTTCTTTGGGCCTATATCTGTGTTTCCACTTCATCGTGCCCATTGCCCAGCCAGTGATAGATGAGTCTGCTGGTACATTGACCCATAACGCAACATTCCCCGTGCACGCTACACAACAACATTGTGACCCTGCTGAAAGTCAGGTTGCTCTTCCCGCATACCATACCACCTTACACGGGGACAAAGAGGAAGGTGCAGATGAAAGTGCAGGTTCCTTCATCAGGTGGGGGGAGGAATACTAGTTGGCGACGTCACTGGCACAGGGCCTCTCATAGTACGCAAAAGTGTTGCTGCCGGTGGGAGGCGCCCCCGCCGTGCAAACACACCGCTGTACTTTGAGGGGCCCTGTGCCAGTGCCAATGCCAACGAGTGGGCCCCCCCTGCTTGCTCAGGTTCACAGCACTTGCAAAGTTGAAATACTTACCTCTCCCTGCTCCACTGCCGTGACGTGGTCCAGATTTCCTGGGCCCACTAATTACTTGAACCAGCCCTACCCCCCACAACTTTAGCCAAATGACCCCCAATTTCAAATGCCTTCCAATTATTATAAGGTAAATTACGCTTGACAAGCTTCATTAAGAAGAATGGATGGTTTTGACATTAAAATGGCCACTCTAGGTGTTTTCCTGGCCCCCACTCACTGCCGACTATGCTGCCCCATTGACTTGCATTGGGTTTCGTGTTTCGGTCGATCCCGACTTTACGTCATAATCGGCCGATTTCACTCGACCCGACTTTGGACATAGTCGGGTTTCGCAAAACCCGGCTCGACTCTAAAAAGGTCAAGGTCGCTCAACTCTAGTAAATACGGTACCCCAAATCCACTTAGACGCCTCAATGGTGAAACACTGGAAGTTATGGGCTGTTCCAAAAGTAAAGGATAGTAAGGCAGATCCCTCAGGACTAACCCGAGTTAACTGCCGCTTGCAGCGCCCTTCGACCCATTGTTGTGTCAGCTTAAGGAAAGGTATAAACTGTTTTAAAATTTTAAGAATGTATGGACGAAGGAACAGAAGCCTATTGTCGAACGGTCCCGAGGTCCCTACCGCCTGAGCGGAGTGAGGCTTAAATGGGTTTTCCCATCTCCAAGATCCTATCCCAACGTGTAAGTGTAATATCTAATACCTCCAATTAAAAATATAGTGTAGTTTTTCTATAGTGTCGTTTTCAGTTACCCAATGTAGGGCATTGCAGTAGCTCGGGTATCCATGGTTACGACCACTAACCACTAACTGTCACTATATGAGTGGATGTAACCATTGATACCTAAGTTACTGCAATGGCCTACATGGTGTAAGCGACCGTGAATCAGAATAACTACTAAATTTCAAATTTGAGGTATTTGCTAATATTATATCTTCTACATATTGGGATAGGATCTTGGGGATGGAAATTCCCCTTTAATCTCCAGCAGAGGAACTCTGTTAGTTTCCTGATACTCTTCCAGACTTGCATCCTGCGATCAATAAAAGCCTTAAGGTACCTTCACACTGATCAACTTTCCAACGATCACGACCAGCAATACGACCTGGCCGGGATCGTTGGAAAGTCCTTGTGTGGTCGCTGGGGAGCTGTCACACAGACAGCTCTCCAGCGACCAACGATGCCGAAGTCCCCAGGTAACCAGGGTAAACATCGGGTTACTAAGCGTGGCCCTGCGCTTAGTAACCTGATGTTTACCCTGGTTACCCGGGGACTCATCGCTGGATCGGCGTCACACACGCCGATCCAGAGATGACAGCGGGTGACCTGACGACAAAGTAAAGTTCTGGCCTTCTAGCCCCGACCAGCGATGTCACAGCAGGATCCTGATCGCTGCTGCGTGTCAAACACAACGAGATCGCTATCCAGGACGCTGCAACGTCACGGATCGCTATCGTTATCGTTCAAAAGTTGCTCAGTGTGACGGTACCTTTAGGTGGAGAGACTTCAATGAGATACTACCAGAATGACAGACTGAACGTCTGAATGAGGCTGTCACCGACAGGCAGTGACGCAGAGCTCTATCTAATATCTGAATTGTGTAAAGATCACTCAGCTGGAGGATGGGGAGAAGGACAGTAGTAAGGTTTAACTATCTCATTAAGGTGGAAAGGAGAAATCACCTGGACATATCACCTTATCTTAGAGGAGGACAAGGAATGGACAATAAGAGAACAGCCTCCTTCTGTAGTTGTTTTCTAAAAGTAATTGCTGTTGTGAATTCTGCTTTTGAGCTCCCTCTGGTGGTAGTAGATGGTAATGCAGTTGTTCCTGGGCTGCAGTCTTGGACAGGTGTATCTGCTAATTGCAGTTCTGACTGGGGTATTTAGGCTTGCAGGACTCATTAGTCCTTGCCAGTTGTCAATGTTTTTTGGGATATGATGGATCTCTGTCTGGCTTCTCCTGCTTGGCGGCCATTTCAGCAAAGATAAGTGTCTGTTTCTTTTTCTGTGGCACACAGGCTGTGTGCTTGTTTTTGATTGTATTCCTGCTCTGATTGTAGGATTCGCTGGAGTTGCAGATATACGCTCCTACGTCTTTAGTTAGATGTAGGAAGTTTTTGTATATTCTGCTGTGGATATTTTTGAAGGGTTTTAATACTGACCGCACAGAACTCTGTCCTATCCTGTCCTATTTTAGCTAGAGTGGTCTCCTGTGCTAATCCTGTTTTTCTGCCTGTGTATGTTTTTTCCTCTCCGACTCACCACCAATATTTGTGGGGGGCTGTCTATCCTTTGGGGATCTGCTCTGAGGCAAGATAGTATTCCTATTTCCATCTTTAGGGGTATTTAGTCCTCCGGCTGTGACGAGGTGTCTAGGATTGGTTAGGTACACTCCATGGCTACTTCTAGTTGCGGTGTTAAGATCAGGATTTGCGGTCAGTATAGTGACCACCTACTCCAGTGAAAGTTTTCATGCTGCTCCAAGGTCACCGGATCATAACAAATTGCATCCTAGAGAGCAGGAAGATGTCCTGTATCTGTTCAAAGGGAGAGAGCATTTTAAGGAATAAAAATGCCCAGGGTTAGAGACCCGGAAGACAGATTCTTCTGAAGAGGAGTAGACTGGGCAGAATATGGTCTCTTGAAGGAATTAAGAACCAAGCTGGACTTGAGACCCAACTGGGGCAAGAAGACCCAGGAAAGAGAAGGGTGTAATGGAAAAATTGAAAATGCGACTATGAAAATGGTCTTCGAAGTAGGATGATGAGAGTGTGGGTAACTGCCTGAATCATAGAACAACCTGACTAGAGAAAAAAGAAGAATTAAGAACTCTGCATTCAATAGCCATGTTGATAGTGAAGGACCGTGATTATGGATGGAAGGGGTGACCCTGGGGAACCAGGTCTGGATAATCCAGCAGTCTACATGGAGTGTCTTCGAGAAAATTGATTACTTCTGCATTCAAGATCTTCTGGGTTCGTCCAGAACCACGAGGATGACTGGGGAACACTTTCCGACTAGATCTTTTTGAGACATTTCCTTCTGTCTGACTAGCATCAGGTCAATGTCTGGAGTGCCCCACCGGAGACCAGTCTGGAGGAAAATGTCCAGGTGAAGACTGCTTTCTCTCTGCCTTTTGTGGTTTTGGAAATCTCCTGCCCAGTAGTCCAGAGCGGGTATATGCACTGCTGACATTGCATTAAATTCTTTATTCTGCAATAGCAAGAATCCAAAAAAGTCTGCTATGGATAAATGAGTGTTTCATTCTGGTTGATATTAGGCCACAGTGGTGGCATTGTCAGACTGGATCCGGACGGGTAGACCTAACAGCGCTCCTACTAATGGAAAAAAAACAGACGAATGGCCCTGATCTCCAAGATGTTGAGGGCTTTGTGAAGCTTCCCATCCAGATGACTGGCATCCGCATCATAATCTGCCAATGAAAAGGAAGAAAATGGCAATAAAGGAAGGACTCCACCAGCAGACACTACTTGACGCTGGAAACACAAAAAAGCACAGTAAAACCAAAAACACCCTGCAGCAAAAAAATCACAGTGGACAGCAAGTGCTAGTAAAAAGATGGAAAAAACAGGGTATTTGGTTGATACGTTTTTTGCAAAAAATGTATATTAAGCCGCTCTACCAAATGTCAAGGTATACCCATATCAGAGCAGTCCTAACTAATGTATGTAATCCCTATCTGATGTATTTAAAACCTGGTCATATGTACAATACGTGTATGAGCAGGATTCAGAAAAGGAATGTCCATGTGGACACGCTGGACAGAACGGCTCCTGTGTGCACAGCTCAAAAAAAGAGGGGTGGAGGCCTCCCCAGTCTTGTGGACACAAGAAAACAATTATGTAAAACCAGAACACATGAGCTGTGCGCACAGTGAACAAGCCCATAGAGACAAGTTCACACCACCAAGAGACTCTTGGTGGTGTGAACATGTCTCTACGGGCTTGTTCACTGGGAAGGCCTCCACCCCTCTTTTTTTTGAGCTGTGCGCACAGGAGCCGTTCTGTCCAGCGTGTCCACATGGACATTTCTTTTCTGAATCCTGCTCATATAGGTATTGTACATATGACCAGGTTTTAAATACATCAGATAGGGATTACCTACATTAGGTAGGACTGCTCTGATATGGGTATACCTTGACGTTTGGTAGAGCGGCTTAATATACATTTTTTGCAAAAAAAAATGTATCAACCAAATACCCAGTTTTTTCCATCTATTTACTAGCACTTGCTGTCCACTGTGATTTTTTTTGCAACAGAGTGTTTTTGGTTTTACTGTGCTTTTTTGTGTTTTCAAGTCTCTTGGTGGTGTGAGCATGTCTCTACGGGCTTGTTCACTGTGTGCGCAGCTCATGTGTTCTGGTACTACTTGACGCTGGGTAGGAAAATTGGACGATTCAAGAAGAGTAGTTTTGTCCCAACAAGATAGGAGTAAGCTGCAGGGGCATGATATTGTAACTGTGCAAAGACAATTGTCTAATTGTCTCTGGCAGTAACCATGTTGCCCAGAATGCTCAAGTAGAAGCGGAGGTGAAATGGCATCGGGAAATGTGTTCTGGTTCAGCGACTGGAAATATTGTTGTATTGAAGAAAAACATCTATGTTTGAACTGTGTTTTCATAAGAATCTTGTCCAGGTAGGAGATGTCCATTCAGGGCCGCCATCAGAGCATGACAGCCGTGACTGGCGTATGGGGACCGGTGAGCAGAGGGGGCCCGCATCGGGCCCCGTCTCATCTGCTCACCGGGTTCCCCCTGCAGGCGCTGCGGCAGCGGCACACTATTGACGTGCGGGCCCGCGCCCGCACGTCAATAGTTAACAGCCGCCAGCCAGTCTGAGGCTGGCAGCTGAATAGGGCCGCAGTGCGCACTCGCCGGCGTCGCCGGCCTCTGACGTCATTGTCAGCCGCCGGTGGGCCCGGCGAGTGCGTCTGTGTGGAGCCTGGGGGGATCTTCGCCCGGCGCAGGAGCATGGCCAGGTAAGAAGTCGTGTTTTTTTTTTTTCTTTGAGAGCTGCCTGCGATCCAGGGGGGCCCTGGGGGCAGGATGATGGACACACAGGGGCAGAAATGCTGGACACAGTGTGGCAGAATGGTGGACACACAGGGGCAGAAATGCTGGACACAGTGGGACAGAATGGTGGACACGCAGTGGGGCAGAATGGTGGACACAGTGGGGCAGAATGCTGGACACACAGGGGCAGAAATGCTGGACACAGTGGGGAAGAAATGCTGGACACAGTGGGGCAGAAATGCTGGACACAGTGGGGCAGAATGCTGGACACAGTGGGGCAGAATGCTGGACACAGTGGGGCAGAATGCTGGACACAGTGGGGCAGAAATGCTGGATACAGTGGGACAGAATGGTGGACACAGTGGGGCAGAATGGTGGACACACAGGGGCAGAAATGCTGGACACAGTGGTGCAGAATGGTGGACACAGTGGGGCAGAATGCTGGACACAGTGGGGCAGAAATGCTGGACACAGTGGGGCAGAATGGTGGACACACAGGGGCAGAAATGCTGGACACAGTGGGGCAGAATGCTGGACACAGTGGGGCAGAATGCTGGACACAGTGGGGCAGAAATGCTGGACACAGTGGGGCAGAAATGCTGGACACAGTAGGGCAGAATGGTGGACACAGTGGGGCAGAAATGCTGGACACAGTGGGACAGAATGATGGACACACAGTGGGGCAGAATGGTGGACACAGTGGGGCAGAATGCTGGACACAGTGGGGCAGAAATGCTGGACACAGTGGGGTAGAATGGTGGACACACAGGGGCAGAAATGCTGGACACAGTGGGGCAGAATGCTGGACACAGTGGGGCAGAATGCTGGACACAGTTGGGCAGAAATGCTGGACACAGTGGGGCAGAATGGTGGACACAGTGGGGCAGAAATGCTGGACACAGTGCGGCAGAATGGTGGACACAGTGGCGCAGAAATGCTGGACACAGTGGGACAGAATGGTGGACACACAGTGGGGCAGAATGGTGGATACAGTGGGGCAGAATGGTGGACACAGTGGGGCAGAAATGCTGGACACAGTGGGGCAGAAATGCTGGACACAGTGGGACAGAATGGTGGACACACAGTGGGGCAGAATGGTGGACACACAGTGGGGCAGAATGCTGGACACACAGGGGCATAAATGCTGGACACAGTGGGGCAGAATGGTGGACACAGTGGGGCAGAATGGTGGACACAGTGGGGCAGAAATGCTGGACACAGTGGGGCAGAAATGCTGGACACAGTGGGGCAGAATGCTGGACACAGTGGGGCAGAAATGCTGGACACAGTGGGGCAGAAATGCTGGACACAGTGGGACAGAATGGTGGACACACAGTGTGGCAGAATGGTGGACACAGTGGGGCAGAAATGCTGGACACAGTGGGGCAGAATGGTGGACACAGTGGGGCAGAAATGCTGGACACAGTGGGGCAGAATGGTGGACACAGTGGGGCAGAAATGCTGGACACAGTGGGACAGAATGGTGGACACAGTGGGGCAGAATGCTGGACACAGTGGGGCAGAATGGTGGACACAGTGGGGCAGAATGGTGGACACACAGGGGCAGAAATGCTGGACACAGTGGGGCAGAATGCTGGACACAGTGGGGCAGAATGCTGGACACAGTGGGGCAGAATGCTGGACACAGTGGGGCAGAATGCTGGACACACAGGGGCAGAAATGCTGGACACAGTGGGGCAGAATGGTGGACACACAGGGGCAGAAATGCTGGACACAGTGGGGCAGAATGCTGGACACAGTGGGGCAGAAATGCTGGACACAGTGGGACAGAATGGTGGACACAGTGGGGCAGAATGCTGGACACAGTGGGGCAGAATGGTGAACACACAGGGGCAGAAATGCTGGACACAGTGGGGCAGAATGGTGGACACAGTGGGGCAGAAATGCTGGACACAGTGGGGCAGAATGGTGGACACAGTGGGGCAGAAATGCTGGACACAGTGGGACAGAATGGTGGACACACAGTGGGGCAGAATGGTGGACACAGTGGGGCAGAATGGTGGACACAGTGGGGCAGAAATGCTGGACACAGTGGGGCAGAATGGTGGACACACAGGGGCAGAAATGCTGGACACAGTGGGGCAGAATGCTGGACACAGTGGGGCAGAATGCTGGACACAGTGGGGCAGAAATGCTGGACACAGCGGGGCAGAATGGTGGACACACAGTGGGGCAGAATGGTGGACACAGTGGGGCAGAATGGTGGACACACAGGGGCAGAAATGCTGGACACAGTGAGGCAGAATGGTGGACACAGTCGAGCAGAATGGTGGACACACAGGGGCAGAAATGCTGGACACAGTGGGGCAGCATGCTGGACACAGTGGGGCAGAATGCTGGACACAGTGGGGCAGAAATGCTGGACACAGTGGGGCAGAATGGTGGACACAGTGGGGCAGAAATGCTGGACACAGTGGGGCAGAATGGTGGACACAGTGGGGCAGAAATGCTGGACACATTGGGACAGAATGGTGGACACAGTGGGACAGAATGGTGGACACAGTGGGGCAGAATGCTGGACACAGTGGGGCAGAATGGTGGACACAGTGGGGCAGAAATGCTGGACACAGCGGGGCAAATGGTGGACACACAGTGGGGCAGAATGGTGGACACAGTGGGGCAGAATGGTGGACACACAGGGGCAGAAATGCTGGACACAGTGGGGCAGAATGGTGGACACAGTGGGGCAGAATGGTGGACACACAGGGGCAGAAATGCTGGACACAGTGGGGCAGAATGCTGGACACAGTGGGACAGAAATGCTGGACACAGTGGGGCAGAATGGTGGACACAGTGGGGCAGAAATGCTGGACACAGTGGGGCAGAATGGTGGACACAGTGGGGCAGAAATGCTGGACACATTGGGACAGAATGGTGGACACAGTGGGACAGAATGGTGGACACAGTGGGGCAGAATGCTGGACACAGTGGGGCAGAATGGTGGACACACAGGGGCAGAAATGCTGGACACAGTGGGGCAGAATGGTGGACACAGTGGGGCAGAATGGTGGACACACAGGGGCAGAAATGCTGGACACAGTGGGGCAGAATGCTGGACACAGTGGGGCAGAAATGCTGGACACAGCGGGGCAGAATGGTGGACACACAGTGGGGTAGAATGGTGGACACAGTGGGGCAGAATGGTGGACACACAGGGGCAGAAATGCTGGACACAGTGGGGCAGAATGGTGGACACAGTGGGGCAGAATGGTGGACACACAGGGGCAGAAATGCTGGACACAGTGGGGCAGCATGCTGGACACAGTGGGGCAGAATGCTGGACACAGTGGGGCAGAAATGCTGGACACAGTGGGGCAGAATGGTGGACACAGTGGGGCAGAAATGCTGGACACATTGGGACAGAATGGTGGACACAGTGGGACAGAATGGTGGAGACAGTGGGGCAGAATGCTGGACACAGTGGGGCAGAATGGTGGACACACAGGGGCAGAAATGCTGGACACAGTGGGGCAGAATGGTGGACACAGTGGGGCAGAATGGTGGACACACAGGGGCAGAAATGCTGGACACAGTGGGGCAGAATGCTGGACACAGTGGGGCAGAATGCTGGACACAGTGGGGCAGAGTGCTGGACACAGTGGGGCAGAATGGTGGACACACAGGGGCAGAAATGGTGGACACACAGGGGCAGAAATGCTGGACACAGTGGGGCAGAATGCTGGACACAGTGGGGCAGAATGCTGGACACAGTGGGGCAGAATGCTGGACACACAGGGGCAGAAATGCTGGACACAGTGGGGCAAAATGCTGGACACACAGGGGCAGAAATGCTGGACACAGTGGGGCAGAAATGCTGGACACAGTGGGGCAGAATGCTGGAGACAGTGGGGCAGAAATGCTGGACACAGTGACAGGGTCAGAATGTTGGACACAGTGACAGGGGCAGAATGCTGGACACAGGGGCAGACTGTGAGACCCAGGGGCAGAATGCTGGACACACGGTGGGGCAGAATGTTGGAGACAGTGGGGCAGAAATGCTGGACACAGTGGGGCAGAATGCTGGACACAGTGACAGGGGCAGAATGCTGGACACAGGGGCAGAATGCTGGACATTGGGGCAGAATGCGAGACACAGTGGGGCAGAATGCTGGACACACAGTGGGGCAGAATGCTGGACACACAGTGGGGCAGAATGCTGGACACACAGTGGGGCAGAATGCTGGACACACAGTGGGGCAGAATGCTGGACACACAGTGGGCAGAATGTTGGAGACAGTGGGGCAGAATGCTGGAGACAGTGGGGCAGAATGCTGGACACAGTGGGGCAGAAATGCTGGACACAGTGACAGGGGCAGAAATGCTGGACACAGTGACAGGGGCAGAATGCTGGACACAGGGGCAGACTGTGAGACCCAGGGGCAGAATGCTGGACATTGGGGCAGAATGCGAGACACGGGGCAGAATGGAGATACGGGGCATGATTGGAGACACGGGGCAGGATGAAAGACATGGGGGCATGACTGGAGACAGATGGGGCAGGATTGGAGACAGATGGGGCAGAATGGAGACACAGGGGGCATGATTGGAGACAAGTGTCAGGATTGCAGACATGGGGGCATGGTTGGAGACATAGGGGGCAGAATGGAGACATGGGGCATGATTGGAGACACTGGGGGCAGAATTGGAGACAGATCGTGCAGGATCATGGGGCAGGATGGATATGATGGAGACAGATGGGGCAGGATGGAGAGATCACATGGGGAGATCATATGGGGCAGAATGGATACTCATGAGGGCAGGATGGGAGAACATCTGGCTGACGCCAGGAATGAGACACACGGGGCCAGGCTGGGGGATATTATTAATACCATAGAGCTAATTTAGGGATATTATTACTGCAGTGATGTATTTATTTTATTTTTTGAGTATACTGTTTTAAATGGGGGGCGGTCCTGTTACTGTATAGAGTGATACTATGTCGCCTTCTTCATGTGGTGTAATGTAGAAGTTGTGAATAATTAAGTAATGTGTTCTGCAAGCGGAGCTCGAGATAACTGTGTTATTTCCTGCAGAGAGAAGTCCTGGCTGGATGAAATGATGGCGGTCTGTGCTGGATGAAAGATGAAGGACTTCACCTAGAGACGTCACTGGTGAGTCAGTGTGTTACCTATACACTGACACTATACACTGTATACAGAGCTCCTGTGTATAATTTCACTAGTGATCACTATATTATCTGTACACAGACACTGCATACTAAGTACAGATCTCCTGTGTATAATGGCACTTATGGTGATAGTATGGTGCTTTTTTTTAAATTACTGATCAGAATTGTAGTATTCAGTCACTATGTGGTGGTAGTATGTGATCTGGACATGGTGTAGCGGTATTTGTTATTTGTATGTGATATTATTCGATCACTGTGGTGGTAATATGTCATCTGGTCATGGTGTTGTGGTATTTGTTCCTTCTATGTGATATTATTGGGCATTTTAAAAATTGAAAAATAAATAAAAATATACCTAAATTGTATTCCATATTTTAACAAATATTTAATAGGTTACAGTAGAGTAGGGCCCGGCCAAAAGTGTCTACCGTGTTATGGTGGCGACTTAAAAAATCTTTTGTCCAAAACAAAAGCTGCCTGCTATGTATGTGATCTGGTGATGGGAACTGTCAATGTGTGATTGGTAAGAAGTGTAGTTTTTCCAAGAGAGAGCGGTGGGACTGTGGACAGTTCGAGGGGTGGAGCCCGGAGGCGGGGCTGGGGTGGAGCCTGGGTGGAGTCTCAAGGGGGCCCCGAAAATTTTGCCAGTATGGGGCCCCGAAATTTCTAGTGGCAGCCCTGTGTCCATTTCCCTGGCACCAGAGGACCACAATGGCAGGCTTGATCTTTGTGAACATGCTTGGGTCGTAAGCGAGCCCAAAGGAGAAAGCCCCAATTATAAGTTATTGACTGCGAAACAAAGAAAAACCTGAGTTGTGACAGATGCACAGGATGGCATAGGTGTTCTGAATATCCACAGAGTATAGAAACACTTCCTTAAGTCTCTGACGGAAAGACTACATTTTTGCAGCCATGGTCTGACCTGTTCAGGTCCAGGATTGGCCAAACCATTCTTTTTGGACAATGATGAAGAGGTTTGCATAAAAAATCTTAAGCGCCTTTGCACAAGAGCTAGAACAATAATCCCTGATTAAGTGAGATGTGTTGGAAATGGAAGACCAGAAGGACTAGATCATAGAATCCAGTAAAATATCTGGAGGAGGCAAACTCTGATGAAGTGTCTCTATGGTGAAGTCCACGTGTACCAGAAATTAAGATAACAGCTCACCCGAAAATCTTCCTGGATGGGGGAGTGTTTTTGTAATGCTGAGGGAAAACTTTTTGCCTCTGGAACCTGGAATACGTTTCCATCTTTGCACCCACACAGCCAATCAGACCGGGCTTGTTGGAAGGTCTCTTCATCTTTTGAGATGCGGAGTCCACTCTTGGCAGATGGAAGAGAACTGGTGAAGACAGTGACTCGGACTGTCAGCTTGGCGATTGGACCTGACTGTGGAAGCAGAGTTCTCTTCAGGCATCTGAAATAATCTTTGTCCATCTTGGTGACACAGGCGAAAGCCCTGAAAAGGAAGGACTGCAGCCAAGAACACAACAGATCAACACAATGTTGATTGAAGCGTGAACAGCCATGAGACAAAGCAGAGATAATTATCTGGTGGAAAATCTGCTCTGTGAGATTCAGTAGCACAGTTGTAAGGCTACGTTCACACTAGCGTTGTGCGCCGCTGCGACGGCGACGCAACACACAACGCACGCAAAAACGCAGCAAAACGCACGCAAAAACGCTGCGTTTTGCGACGCATGCGTTGGTTTTTGCCGAAATTTGGACGCAAGAAAAATGCAACTTGTTGCGTTTTCTTGGTCCGACGCTAGCGGCAAAAAAGACGCATGCGTCGCACAACGCAACTAAAAAAAAACGCATGCGTCCCCCATGTTAAATATAGGGGCGCATGACGTATGCGTCGCCGCTGCGTCGCCCGACGCAAACGAGCATAACGCTAGTGTGAACGTTACCTAAGAGCCCCAGAAAAGATGCCCAGGTGCTGATGTACTGGCCTGTCAGTTACACCCTTGGCATCCCAAGTGGCGGTGAAAACAGGGCACGAACACCAACCTCGCCCAAAAGGGCAGACTTGTCCAAGGATTGAAAGTCTAGCCATGGTATCTCGGAGAGAAGTGGCACTCGAGCATGGTAATGGATAACTGGAAGATGAGGGTCCACCAGGGAGAGACGAGGTTGTGACAGTCCAGGTTCGCTTCAGTCTGAATGGTGGTCCGATTCTGGTGGTGGTTAAGCCTCAGAAGATGGGGGAGTGAGATGGCAAATACATAGTGGGAGGAAAGGAGACGACTATGAAGTTGCTCAAGGCTGCTTGGACCTCTGCTGCGAATTGCCTTGTTGGTGCGGAGAAGCTAGTTGGTCTGATTCTCTTTCGGAGGTGGTCAGCGTACCAGGTGGTTGTTGGCATAGATAAAGATGCTCCATAACTGTTTCATACAAGAAGTGGGTGCGCTCTCATTGCAGGCCGCAAAGGTAGGGGATTATGCCAGTAAGCCGGTGTAGTCTGCTGAGGAGCCAACTTTTTATTTAAAGGAAGCTGTCACGTCAAGTAATGCTATTATGCTGGATATCGAATGGTGCTTGGACGCTGCACCTTAGTGAAAACAAATTTTATTAGTCCCGGGAGCTGCCGGCTTTCGTTCCAAGTACTGGGACGTGCTTTCATCCGCTGCTGACAATGCTATGAGCGATAACTAGCCACGCTGGTTGAGAGCTGTGTTTTCAGTATGGTGGCCGTTCAGCTTTCTAACACTATGAACCTGCTGGTTCACCCTCGGCATGGGTTAAGGAGAGAGCCTCCCGATTATGAAGGTCTGCGCCGATCAAGGGAGGAGAGCGTGCATACCTCCTCTCCATTCATTCTCTATGGGACCAGGTATGTAATCACCAATGCAAGGTAAAAGGAAGGACTCAAACCACAGGATGCAAACCATTTAAGGGAAAAAAAATGTATTCCTTTAATGGTAGTTTTTTTTGTCAATGTAGACTTTAAGGCTGGCGTCACACTCAGCGTAAGACAATACGGTCCGTATATTACGGCCGTAATATGCATAAAAGTCCCCAAAATAGTGGTCCGTAGCTCCTCCGTAGGCAGGGTGTGTCAGCGTATTTTGCGCATGGCATCCTCCGTATGTAATCCGTATAGCATCCGTACTGCGTGTTTTTCTCGCAGGCTTGCAAAACCAACATACGGATTTACAATGGATCCATGTGTTAAAAAAAACAAAACATATATACTGTCTATATATATATATATATATATATATATATATATATGTCAGTAGACACATATATGTATATATATTAATATTTCATCCAGCGCGAGATAGCTTTAAAGCCGTTAATTCAATTGCCGGCTTTTGCTATCTCCTTCCTAAACGCGACATGATATGAGACATGGTTACATACAGTAAACCATCTCAGATCCACATTTTTTTTTGCATATTCCACACTACTAATGTTAGTAGTGTGTATATGCAAAATTTGGCCGTTCTAGCTATTAAATTAAAGGGTTAAATGGCGGAAAAAATTGGCGTGGGCTCCCGCGCAATTTTCTCTGCCAGAGTAGTAAAGCCAGTGACTGAGGGCAGATATTAATAGCCTGGAGAGGGTCCATGGTTATTGCCCCCCCCCCCCCCCCTGGCTAAAAACACCTGCCCCCAGCCACCCCAGAAAAGGCACATCTGTAAGATGCGCCTATTCTGGCACTTGGCCACTCTCTTCCCACTCCCGTGTAGCGGTGGGATATGGGGTAATGAAGGGTTAATGCCACCTTGCTATTGTAAGGTGACATTAAGCCAGATTAATAATGGAGAGGCGTCAATTATGACACCTATCCATTATTAATCCAATAGTAGTAAAGGGTTAAAAAAAACACAAACACATTATTTAAAAGTATTTTAATTAAATAAAAACAAAGGTTGTTGTAATATTTTATTCTACGCTCAATCCATCTGAAGACCCTCGCTCTGTAACAAAGAAAAAATAATAAACCAACAATATACATACTGTTATGAAAGGCAATTCAGTAACACAATGTACATAGCGATCAGAGCACATACAGTGATCTGATAATAACCCAAAATTATAGAACGAGCTCTGAGACGTGGGAACTCTGTAGACTGCAATACCTGATCCTCTCCAAACACAACTAGAGGCAGCTGTGGATTGCGCCTAACACTACCTATGCAACTCGGCACAGCCTGAGAAACTAACTAGCCTGAAGATAGAAAAATCAGCCTTCCTTGCCTCAGAGAAATACCCCAAAGGAAAAGGCAGCCCCCCACATATAATGACTGTGAGTAAGATGAAAAGACAAACGTAGGGATGAAATAGATTCAGCAAAGTGAGGCCCGATATTCTAGACAGAACGAGGATAGTAAAGATAACTTTGCCGTCTACATAAAACCCTAAAGAAAAACCACGCAAAGGGGGCAAAAAGACCCTCCGTGCCGAACTAACAGCACGGAGGTACACCCTTTGCGTCTCAGAGCTTCCAGCAAAACAAATAGACAAGCTGGACAGAAAAGATAGCAACAAATAGCAAAGAAGCACTTAGCTATGCAGAGCAGCAGGCCGCAGGAATGATCCAGAGAAACACCAGTCCAACACTGGAACATTGACAGGAAGCATGAATCAAAGCATCAGGTGGAGTTAAGTAGCGAAGCAGCTAACGACCTCTCCAGATCACCTGAGGGAGGAACCTCAGAAGCTGCAGTACCACTTTCCTCCACAAACGGAAGCTCCCAGAGAGAATCAGCCGAAGTACCACTTGTGACCACAGGAGTGAGCTCTGCCACAGAATTCATAACAACATACCTTCCGAAGATCTGTAACGTCCCACGATGTAAATCCATCTGAAGGGGTTAAAATATTTTAACCGCAAATGAAGGTAAATATAGGTTATTGACCTACTTTACCTTCATTCCCCGGGGTTTTGCAGCCACGAGCACCACTGCATTAGCAGAGCTCCTGGCTGCAAAATAAGATAATAATACCAAAGAATTTGTGTTTGCAATGATTTTCAGGAAGAAACACCAATGACACGGCAAGGAAGGACCTACCGACAATCTGCAAGGACTTTGAAGAGTTGGGGAAGAAAGTAAAGGAACTGGATGCACAGGTAGTTTTTTCTTCTATCCTTCCAGTAGACGGGCATGGCACCAGGAGATGGAACAGGATCCTTGATGCAAACAACTGGCTAAGACGATGGTGCAGACAACAAGGATTTGGATTCCTGGACCACGGTGTGAATTACTGGTATGATGGACTCCTCGCCAGAGACGGACTACACCTCAACAAACCTGGGAAACACACATTCGCCAGAAGACTCGCTACACTCATCAGGAGGGCGTTAAACTAGAAGAAGAGGGGACGGGAAGAAAAACATTAGACTCGAACAAAGACGACCCAGGAAAACATACTCAGAAGGGAGGTAAGAACATTTCTAAAACAATCCACAGTGAGGAGATTGGAACAAAACAAAATCCTCTAAACTGCATGCTCGCAAACGCCAGAAGCCTGACAAACAAGATGGAAGAACTAGAAGCAGAAATATCTACAGGTAACTTTGACATAGTGGGAATAACCGAGACATGGTTAGATGAAAGCTATGACTGGGCAGTTAACTTACAGGGTTACAGTCTGTTTAGAAAGGATCGTAAAAATCGGAGAGGAGGAGGGGTTTGTCTCTATGTAAAGTCTTGTCTAAAGTCCACTTTAAGGGAGGATATTAGCGAAGGGAATGAGGATGTCGAGTCCATATGGGTTGAAATTCATGGAGGGAAAAATGGTAACAAAATTCTCATTGGGGTCTGTTACAAACCCCCAAATATAACAGAAAGCATGGAAAGTCTACTTCTAAAGCAGATAGATGAAGCTGCAACCCATAATGAGGTCCTGGTTATGGGGGACTTTAACTACCCGGATATTAACTGGGAAACAGAAACCTGTGAAACCCATAAAGGCAACAGGTTTCTGCTAATAACCAAGAAAAATTATCTTTCACAATTGGTGCAGAATCCAACCAGAGGAGCAGCACTTTTAGACCTAATACTATCTAATAGACCTGACAGAATAACAAATCTGCAGGTGGTTGGGCATTTAGGAAATAGCGACCACAATATTGTGCAGTTTCACCTGTCTTTCACTAGGGGGACTTGTCAGGGAGTCACAAAAACATTGAACTTTAGGAAGGCAAAGTTTGAACAGCTTAGAGATGCCCTTAATCTGGTAGACTGGGACAATATCCTCAGAAATGAGAATACAGATAATAAATGGGAAATGTTTAAGAACATCCTAAATAGGCAGTGTAAGCGGTTTATACCTTGTGGGAATAAAAGGACTAGAAATAGGAAAAACCCAATGTGGCTAAACAAAGAAGTAAGACAGGCAATTAACAGTAAAAAGAAAGCATTTGCACTACTAAAGCAGGATGGCACCATTGAAGCTCTAAAAAACTATAGGGAGAAAAATACTTTATCTAAAAAACTAATTAAAGCTGCCAAAAAGGAAACAGAGAAGCACATTGCTAAGGAGAGTAAAACTAATCCCAAACTGTTCTTCAACTATATCAATAGTAAAAGAATAAAAACTGAAAATGTAGGCCCCTTAAAAAATAGTGAGGAAAGAATGGTTGTAGATGACGAGGAAAAAGCTAACATATTAAACACCTTCTTCTCCACGGTATTCACGGTGGAAAATGAAATGCTAGGTGAAATCCCAAGAAACAATGAAAACCCTATATTAAGGGTCACCAATCTAACCCAAGAAGAGGTGCGAAACCGGCTAAATAAGATTAAAATAGATAAATCTCCGGGTCCGGATGGCATACACCCACGAGTACTAAGAGAACTAAGTAATGTAATAGATAAACCATTATTTCTTATTTTTAGTGACTCTATAGCGACAGGGTCTGTTCCGCAGGACTGGCACATAGCAAATGTGGTGCCAATATTCAAAAAGGGCTCTAAAAGTGAACCTGGAAATTATAGGCCAGTAAGTCTAACCTCTATTGTTGGTAAAATATTTGAAGGGTTTCTGAGGGATGTTATTCTGGATTATCTCAATGAGAATAACTGTTTAACTCCATATCAGCATGGGTTTATGAGAAATCGCTCCTGTCAAACCAATCTAATCAGTTTTTATGAAGAGGTAAGCTATAGACTGGACCACGGTGAGTCATTGGACGTGGTATATCTCGATTTTTCCAAAGCGTTTGATACCGTGCCGCACAAGAGGTTGGTACACAAAATGAGAATGCTTGGTCTGGGGGAAAATGTGTGTAAATGGGTTAGTAACTGGCTTAGTGATAGAAAGCAGAGGGTGGTTATAAATGGTATAGTCTCTAACTGGGTCGCTGTGACCAGTGGGGTACCGCAGGGGTCAGTATTGGGACCTGTTCTCTTCAACATATTCATTAATGATCTGGTAGAAGGTTTACACAGTAAAATATCGATATTTGCAGATGATACAAAACTATGTAAAGCAGTTAATACAAGAGAAGATAGTATTCTGCTACAGATGGATCTGGATAAGTTGGAAACTTGGGCTGAAAGGTGGCAGATGAGGTTTAACAATGATAAATGTAAGGTTATACACATGGGAAGAGGGAATCAATATCACCATTACACACTGAACGGGAAACCACTGGGTAAATCTGACAGGGAGAAGGACTTGGGGATCCTAGTTAATGATAAACTTACCTGGAGCAGCCAGTGCCAGGCAGCAGCTGCCAAGGCAAACAGGATCATGGGGTGCATTAAAAGAGGTCTGGATACACATGATGAGAGCATTATACTGCCTCTGTACAAATCCCTAGTTAGACCGCACATGGAGTACTGTGTCCAGTTTTGGGCACCGGTGCTCAGGAAGGATATAATGGAACTAGAGAGAGTACAAAGGAGGGCAACAAAATTAATAAAGGGGATGGGAGAACTACAATACCCAGATAGATTAGCGAAATTAGGATTATTTAGTCTAGAAAAAAGACGACTGAGGGGCGATCTAATAACCATGTATAAGTATATAAGGGGACAATACAAATATCTCGCTGAGGATCTGTTTATACCAAGGAAGGTGACGGGCACAAGGGGGCATTCTTTGCGTCTGGAGGAGAGAAGGTTTTTCCACCAACATAGAAGAGGATTCTTTACTGTTAGGGCAGTGAGAATCTGGAATTGCTTGCCTGAGGAGGTGGTGATGGCGAACTCAGTCGAGGGGTTCAAGAGAGGCCTGGATGTCTTCCTGGAGCAGAACAATATTGTATCATACAATTATTAGGTTCTGTAGAAGGACGTAGATCTGGGTATTTATTATGATGGAATATAGGCTGAACTGGATGGACAAATGTCTTTTTTCGGCCTTACTAACTATGTTACTATGTTACTATGTAAACTGAGTATTATCTGACAGAATTGCAGGGGTGTCAATACTTTTGGCCATGACTGTATATATATATATATATAGACAGTATATATGTTTTTATGTTTTTTTTTACACATGGATCCCTTGTATAGCCGTATGTCGGTTTTGCAAGCCTGCGAGAAAAACATGCAGTACGGATGCCATATGGATTACATACGGAGGATGCCATGCGCAAAATACGCTGACACACCCCGCCTACAGAGGAGTTACGGACCACTATTTTGGGGACTTTTATGCGTATTACGGCCGTAGTATACGGACCGTATTGTCTTACGCCGAGTGTGACGGCCTAACACAGAGGAGAATGTTGTGCTGCAGTTCTGTATTGCTGCCACCTTCTGGCCAACGTAATTATGTCTCTGAAACAGAAGACATAATAATGAAGTTTCCAACGCTGGGCCCCTCTCCCCCTCTGGGCCCCTGTGCAGTTGCACCGGCTGCACAGGCAGTATGTCCGCCCCTGTCTTGACTGTAGGCCCGAACTTCAGACCACAATGTTGTGTTTTTCTGTTTAGATGAGAAAAATGACAGAGGCAGCTTCAACTGGGTTAAGTTTTGTGGTAAAACCAATGAATGCACCAAAAAATAGTGGATTGTATTAATTTACTGTGAGTAAAAATGGTGATTTATAATAATTATATAATGTAATTATAGAATTGGCCGACCTGCCAAGTCAAGTGGTTTCTGCCCAGACAGGACCCAGTGACGTTCCGTTCTTTGGTCTCTTCAAGGCTCCAATTCCCAATGCCTTTCCCGGTAATATATTCTGGATGTGAGGTCTGTGTGTCTTTTCCAGTAATATAGGTTGGATGTGAGGTCTGTGTGTGTCTCCCAGTAATATAGGCTGGATGTGAGGCCTGTATGTCTCTCCCAGTAATGTAGGCTGGATGTGAGGTCTCTGTGTCTCTCCCTGTAATATAAGCTGGATGTGAGGCCTGTATGTCTCTCCCAGTAATATAGGCTGGATGTGAGGTCTGTGTGTCTCTCCCAGTAATACAGGCTGGATATGAGGTCTGTGTGTCTCTCCCAGTAATATAGGCTGGATGTGAGGCCTGTGTGTCTCCCAGTAATATAGGCTGGATGTGAGGCCTGTGTGTCTGCCAGTAATATAGGCTGGATATGAGGTCTGTGTGTCTTTCCCAGAAATATAGGCTGGATATGAGGTCTGTGTGTCTCTCCCAGTAATATAGGCTGGATGTGAGGCCTGTGTGTCTCCCAGTAATATAGGCTGGATATGAGGTCTGTGTGTCTCTCCCAGTAATATAGGCTGGATGTGAGGCCTGTATGTCTCTCCCAGTAATATAGGCTGGATGTGAGGCCTGTATGTCTCTCCCAGTAATGTAGGCTGGATGCGAGGTCTCTGTGTCTCTCCCAGTAATATAAGCTGGATGTGAGGCCTGTATGTCTCTCCCAGTAATATAGGCTGGATGTGAGGTCTGTGTGTCTCTCCCAGTAATATAGGCTGGATGTGAGGTATGTGTGTCTCCCAGTAATGTAGGCTGGATGTGAGGTCTCTGTGGGTCTCCCAGTAATATAGGCTGGATATGAGGTCTGTGTGTCTCTCCCAGTAATATAGGCTGGATGTGAGGCCTGTGTGTCTCCCAGTAATATAGGCTGGATGTGAGGCCTGTGTGTCTCCCAGTAATATAGGCTGGATGTGAGTTCTCTGTGTCTCTCCCAGTAATATAGGCTGGATGTGAGGTCTGTGTGTCTCTCCCAGTAAAACAGGCTGGATATGAGGTCTGTGTGTCTCTCCCAGTAATATAGGCTGGATGTGAGACCTGTGTGTCTCCCAGTAATATAGGCTGGATGTGAGGCCTGTGTGTCTCCCAGTAATATAGGCTGGATATGAGGTCTGTGTGTCTCTCCCAGAAATATAGGTTGGATATGAGGTCTGTGTGTCTCTCCCAGTAATATAGGCTGGATGTGAGGCCTGTGTGTCTCCCAGTAATATAGGCTGGATATGAGGTCTGTGTGTCTCTCCCAGTAATATAGGCTGGATGTGAGGCCTGTATGTCTCTCCCAGTAATATAGGCTGGATGTGAGGCCTGTATGTCTCTCCCAGTAATGTAGGCTGGATGTGAGGTCTCTGTGTTTCTCCCAGTAATATAAGCTGGATGTGAGGCCTGTATGTCTCTCCCAGTAATATAGGCTGGATGTGAGGTCTCTGTGTCTCTCCCAGTAATATAGGCTGGATGTGAGGTCTGTGTGTCTCTCCCAGTAATATAGGGTGGATGTGAGGTATGTGTGTCTCCCAGTAATGTAGGCTGGATGTGAGGTCTCTGTGGCTCTCCCAGTAATATAGGCTGAATATGAGGTCTGTGTGTCTCTCCCAGTAATATAGGCTGGATGTGAGGCCTGTGTGTCTCCCAGTAATATAGGCTGGATGTGAGGCCTGTGTGTCTCCCAGTAATATAGGCTGGATATGAGGTCTGTGTGTCTCTCCCAGAAATATAGGCTGGATATGAGGTCTGTGTGTCTCTCCCAGTAATATAGGCTGGATGTGAGGCCTGTGTGTCTCCCAGTAATATAGGCTGGATATGAGGTCTGTGTGACTCTCCCAGTAATATAGGCTGGATGTGAGGCCTGTGTGTCTCCCAGTAATATAGGCTGGATGTGAGGCCTGTGTGTCTCCCAGTAATATAGGCTGGATGTGAGGTCTGTGTGTCCCCATTAATATAGGCTGGATGTGAGGTCTGTGCGTCTCCCAGTCAGGGGTGGATTAAGGGTAGCCAGGGCCCCGGGCTGTTCAGACACTGTGGGCCCCCCCGGTCATGTGACGGGGGTCATGTGACGGGGTCATGATATACCCGAACCAGATTATTCCAGAAAAATGGCCGGGCCCTACTCTACTGTAACCTATTAAATATTTGTTAAAATCTGCAATACAATTTAGGTATATTTTGACCAATAATATCACATACAAGGAACAAATACCACCGCACCATGACCAGACCACAAATTACAACCACAGTGATCGAATAATATCACATACAAGGAACAAATACCACCGCACCATGACCAGACTACAAATTACAAACACAGTGATCGAATAATATCACATACAAGGAACAAATACCACCGCACCATGACCAGACCACAAATTACAACCACAGTGATCGAATAATATCACATACAAGGAACAAATACCACCGCACCATGTCAAGACCACATATTACCACCACTTGGTGACCCAATAGCACATACAAGGGACAAATACTGCGACACCATTTCCAGACCACATATTACCACCACATAGTGACTGAATACTACAATACTGATCAGTAATAAAAAATAAAAAAACACACAATACTATCACAAGTGCCAGTATTCACAGGAGATCTGTAGTTAGTATGCAGTGTCTGTGTAGAGGTAATACAGAGATCACTGGTGGTATTATACACAGGAGCTCTGTATATAATGTATAGGTAATACAGTGATCACTGGTGACATTGTACACAGGACCTCTGTATATAGTATACAGTGTATAGTGTCAGTGTATAGGTAACACTGACTTACCAGTGACGTCTCTAGGTGAAATCCTTCATCTTTCATCCAGCACAGACCGCCATCATTTCTTCCAGGCAGGACTCGTTTCTGCAGGAAATAACACAGTTATCTCGAGCTCCGCTTGTAGAACACATTACTTAATTTTTCACAACTTCTACATTACACCACATGAAGAAAAAAAGGCGATATAGTGTCACTCTGCACAGTAACAGGACCGCCCCCCCCCCCCCCATTTAAAACAGTATACTCAAAAAATAAAATAAATACATCACTGCAGTAATAATATCCCTTAATTAGCCCCTATGGTAATATTCCTCACCCTGGCCCCGTGTGTCTCATTCCTGGCTCCAGCCATATGTTCTCCCATCCTGCACTCATGAGTATCCATTCTACACCATATGATCTCCCCATCCTGCCCCATCTGTCTCCATCCTGCCCCATGATCCAATCCTGCCCCATGTTTCATTCTGCCCCGTGTCTCCAATCATGCCCCATGTCTACATTCTACCCATGCCTCCAGTCCTGCCCCCAGTGTGTCCAGGAATCTGCCCCATTGTGTCCAGCATATTACCCCCAGTGTGTCCAGCATATTACCCCCAGTGTGTCCAGCAATCTGCCCCAGTGTGTCCAGCATTGCCCCCAGACAGTGGGTCCAGCAATCTGCCCCAGTGTGTCCAGCAATCTGCCCCAGTGTGTCCAGCAATCTGCCCCTGTGTCCAGCAATCTGCCCCAGTGTCTCCAGCATTGCCCCAGTGTGTCCTCCAGCAATCTGCCCCAGTGTCTCCAGCATTGCCCCAGTGTGTCCTCCAGCAATCTGCCCCAGTGTCTCCAGCAATCTGCCCCAGTGTCTCCAGCAATCTGCCCCAGTGTGTCCTCCAGCAATCTGCCCCAGTGTGTCCTCCAGCAATCTGCCCCAGTGTCTCCAGCATTGCCCCAGTGTGTCCTCCAGCAATCTGCCCCAGTGTCTCCAGCATTGCCCCAGTGTGTCCTCCAGCAATCTGCCCCAGTGTCTCCAGCATTGCCCCAGTGTGTCCTCCAGCAATCTGCGCCAGTGTCTCCAGCAATCTGCCCCAGTGTCTCCAGCAATCTGCCCCAGTGTCTCCAGCATTGCCCCAGTGTGTCCTCCAGCAATCTGCCCCAGTGTCTCCAGCATTGCCCCAGTGTCTCCAGCATTGCCCCAGTTTCTCCAGCAATCTGCCCCAGTGTCTCCAGCAATCTGCCCCAGTGTCTCCAGCAATCTGCCCCAGTGTCTACAGCAATCTGCCCCAGTGTCTCCAGCATTGCCCCAGTGTCTCCAGCAATCTGCCCCAGTGTCTCCAGCAATCATCTGCCCTAGTGTGTCCTCCAGCATTGCCCCCAGTGTCTCCAGCAATCTGCCTGTGTCTCCAGCAATCTGCCCCAGTGTCTCCAGCAATCTGCCCCAGTGTCTCCATCAATCTGCCCCAGTGTCTCCAGCATTGCCCCAGTGTGTCCTCCAGCAATCTGCCCCAGTGTCTCCAGCATTGCCCCAGTGTGTCCTCCAGCAATCTGCCCCAGTGTCTCCAGCATTGCCCCAGTGTGCCCTCCAGCATTGCGCCAGTGTGTCCTCCAGCATTGCCCCCAGTGTCTCCAGCAATCTGCCCCAGTGTCTCCAGCAATCTGCCCCAGTGTCTCCAGCAATCTGCCCCAGTGTCTCCAGCAATCTGCCCCAGTGTCTCCAGCATTGCCCCAGTGTGTCCTCCAGCAATCTGCCCCAGTGTCTTCAGCATTGCCCCAGTGTGTCCTCCAGCAATCTGCCCCAGTGTCTCCAGCATTGCCCCAGTGTGTCCTCCAGCAATCTGCCCCAGTGTCTCCAGCATTGCCCCAGTGTGTCCTCCAGCAATCTGCCCCAGTGTCTCCAGCATTGCCCCAGTGTGTCCTCCAGCAATCTGCGCCAGTGTCTCCAGCAATCTGCCCCAGTGTCTCCAGCAATCTGCCCCAGTGTCTCCAGCATTGCCCCAGTGTGTCCTCCAGCAATCTGCCCCAGTGTCTCCAGCATTGCCCCAGTGTCTCCAGCATTGCCCCAGTTTCTCCAGCAATCTGCCCCAGTGTCTCCAGCAATCTGCCCCAGTGTCTCCAGCAATCTGCCCCAGTGTCTACAGCAATCTGCCCCAGTGTCTCCAGCATTGCCCCAGTGTCTCCAGCAATCTGCCCCAGTGTCTCCAGCAATCATCTGCCCTAGTGTGTCCTCCAGCATTGCCCCCAGTGTCTCCAGCAATCTGCCTGTGTCTCCAGCAATCTGCCCCAGTGTCTCCAGCAATCTGCCCCAGTGTCTCCATCAATCTGCCCCAGTGTCTCCAGCATTGCCCCAGTGTGTCCTCCAGCAATCTGCCCCAGTGTCTCCAGCATTGCCCCAGTGTGTCCTCCAGCAATCTGCCCCAGTGTCTCCAGCATTGCCCCAGTGTGCCCTCCAGCATTGCGCCAGTGTGTCCTCCAGCATTGCCCCCAGTGTCTCCAGCAATCTGCCCCAGTGTCTCCAGCAATCTGCCCCAGTGTCTCCAGCAATCTGCCCCAGTGTCTCCAGCAATCTGCCCCAGTGTCTCCAGCATTGCCCCAGTGTGTCCTCCAGCAATCTGCCCCAGTGTCTCCAGCATTGCCCCAGTGTGTCCTCCAGCAATCTGCCCCAGTGTCTCCAGCATTGCCCCAGTGTGCCCTCCAGCATTGCCCCCCCCCCGTGTGCCCACCGTTAACCGATCAAAAAACAAAACAAAATTAAAAAAAACAAACACAGTCTCCTCACCTGACCGACGCTCCAGCGGCGAGCTCCTTGAGTCCCTCCAGCAGCGCACACTCGCCGGCGACTGACAATGACGTCAGACGCCGGCGACGTGTGCGCTGCGGCCGACTTCAGCTGCCAGCCTCCAATTGGCTGGCGGCTGTTGTTAACTATTGACGTGCGGGCACGCGCCCGCACGTCAATAGGAAACCGCCGCAGCGCCGGAAGAGGCCCGGTGAGCAGATGAGAAGGGGCCCGATGCGGACCCCCTCTCTCTGCCCACCGGGTCCGGGGGCACATTAACGCCGCCTGGCGGGCACAGTCAGTCACACTCAGGAGGATTAGCAGAGGGTCAATCTGTGCGGTAGCCCAGGGCCCCCCCACACCACTGGGCTACCGCCCATATTGACCCTCTGATAATCCGCCCCTGCTCCCAGTAATATAGGCTGGATGTGAGGTCTGTGTGTCTCCCAGTAATATTGGCTGGATGTGAGGTCTGTGTGTCTCCCAGTAATATTGGCTGGATGTGAGGTCTGTGTGTCTCCCAGTAATATAGGCTGGATGTGAGGCCTGTGTGTCTCTCCCAGTAATGTAGGCTGGATGTGAGGTCTGTGTGTCTCCCAGTAAAATAGGCTGCGGACTCTACCGCAAATGTGAACCTACCCTTAGATGGTGGCGCGAGGGCATGGCAATTGCTCCTTTTCCCATGGGGCTGTTAGATGAGTGCATGGTGGCACGAGTGCATGGCCACTGCTGTATTCCCATAGGGCTTTTAAAGTCCCATTAGCGCACAGTCGTCCTTTTGCTCTCAGAAAGCGTCCCAAGGAATTCAACATTAACAATTTTCTACTTTTTAGGTATCAGAGGCTGGAGAGGCCATGGGAGAAGAGGTAAGGCCTTACTCCCCTCATTTTAGTGTCTTCCCCGTTGCAGCAGTCATTCATGAACTTGCTGTAAACTAAAAATATTTAATTTTTGATTATAAAAAATTAATTGACCACAGAAATATTGAAAATGCGACTATGAAAATGGTCTTCGAAGTAGGATGATGAGAGTGTGGGTAACTGCCTGAATCATAGAACAACCTGACCAGAGAAAAAAGAAGAATTAAGAACTCTGCATTCAATAGCCATGTTGATACTGAAGGACCGTGATTATGGATGGAAGGGGTGACCCTGGGGAACCAGGTCTGGATAATCCAGCAGTCTACATGGAGTGTCTTCGAGAAAATTGATTACTTCTGCATTCAAGATCTTCTGGGTTCGTCCAGAACCACGAGGATGACTGGGGAACACTTTTCGACTACCGGTAGATCTTTTTGAGACATTTTCTTCTGTCTGACTAGCATCAGGTCAATGTCTGGAGTGCCCCACCGGAGACCAGTCTGGAGGAAAATGTCCAGGTGAAGACTGCTTTCTCTCTGCCTTTTGTGGTTTTGGAAATCTCCCGCCCAGTAGTCCACAGCGGGTATATGCACTGCTGACATTGCATTAAATTCTTTATTCTGCAATAGCAAGAATCCAAAAAAGTCTGCTATGGATAAATGAGTGTTTCATTCTGGTTGATATTAGGCCACAGTGGTGGCATTGTCGGACTGGATCCGGACGGGTAGACCTAACAGCGCTCCTACTAATGGAAAAAAAACAGACGAATGGCCCTGATCTCCAAGATGTTGAGGGCTTTGTGAAGCTTCCCATCCAGATGACTGGCATCCGCATCATAATCTGCCAATGAAAAGGAAGAAAATGGCAATAAAGGAAGGACTCCACCAGCAGACACTACTTGACGCTGGAAACACAAAAAAGCACAGTAAAACCAAAAACACCCTGCAGCAAAAAAATCACAGTGGACAGCAAGTGCTAGTAAAAAGATGGAAAAAACAGGGTATTTGGTTGATACGTTTTTTGCAAAAAATGTATATTAAGCCGCTCTACCAAATGTCAAGGTATACCCATATCAGAGCAGTCCTAACTAATGTATGTAATCCCTATCTGATGTATTTAAAACCTGGTCATATGTACAATACCTGTATGAGCAGGATTCAGAAAAGGAATGTCCATGTGGACACGCTGGACAGAACGGCTCCTGTGCGCACAGCTCAAAAAAAGATATCTGCCCTCAGTCACTGGCTTTACTACTCTGGCGGAGAAAATTGCGCGGGAGCCCACGCCAATTTTTTCCGCCATTTAACCCTTTAATTTCATAGCTAGAACGGCCAAATTTTGCATATACACACTACTAACATTAGTAGTGTGGAATATGCAAAAAAAATGGGGATATGAGATGGTTAAATGTATGTAACCATGTCTCATGTCATGTCGGGTTTAGTAAGGAGACAGCAAAATATATATATATATAGACAGTATATATGTTTTTATGTTTTTTTTTTACACATGGATCCCTTGTATAGCCGTATGTCGGTTTTGCAAGCCTGCGAGAAAAACACGCAGTACGGATGCCATACGGATTACATACGGAGGATGCCATGCGCAAAATACGCTGACACACCCTGCCTACGGAGGAGCTACGGACCACTATTTTGGGGACTTTTCAGCGTATTACGGCTGTAGTATACGGACCGTATTGTCTTACGCCGAGTGTGACGCCGGCCTAACACAGAGGAGAATGTTGTGCTGCAGTTCTGTATTGCTGCCACCTTCTGGCCAACGTAATTATGTCTCTGAAACAGAAGACATAATAATGAAGTTTCCAACGCTGGGCCCCTCTCCCCCTCTGGGCCCCTGTGCAGTTGCACCGGCTGCACAGGCAGTATGTCCGCCCCTGTCTTGACTGTAGGCCCAAACTTCAGACCACAATGTTGTGTTTTTCTGTTTAGATGAGAAAAATGACAGAGGCAGCTTCAACTAGGTTAACTTTTGTGGTAAAACCAATGAATGCACCAAAAAATAGTGATTGTATTATTTACTGTGAGTAAAAATGGTGATTTATAATAATTATATAATGTAATTATAGAATTGGCCGACCTGCCAAGTCAAGTGGTTTCTGCCCAGACAGGACCCAGTGACGTTCCGTTCTTTGGTCTCTTCAAGGCTCCAATTCCCAATGCCTTTCCTGGTAATATAGGCTGGATGTGAGGTCTGTGTGTCTTTTCCAGTAATATAGGTTGGATGTGAGGTCTGTGTGTGTCTCCCAGTAATATAGGCTGGATGTGAGGCCTGTATGTCTCTCCCAGTAATGTAGGCTGGATGTGAGGTCTCTGTGTCTCTCCCAGTAATATAAGCTGGATGTGAGGCCTGTATGTCTCTCCCAGTAATATAGGCTGGATGTGAGTTCTCTGTGTCTCTCCCAGTAATATAGGCTGGATGTGAGGTCTGTGTGTCTCTCCCAGTAATACAGGCTGGATATGAGGTCTGTGTGTCTCTCCCAGTAATATAGGCTGGATGTGAGGCCTGTGTGTCTCCCAGTAATATAGGCTGGATGTGAGGCCTGTGTGTCTCCCAGTAATATAGGCTGGATATGAGGTCTGTGTGTCTCTCCCAGAAATATAGGCTGGATATGAGGTCTGTGTGTCTCTCCCAGTAATATAGGCTGGATGTGAGGCCTGTGTGTCTCCCAGTAATATAGGCTGGATGTGAGGTCTGTGTGTCTCTCCCAGTAATATAGGCTGGATGTGAGGCCTGTATGTCTCTCCCAGTAATATAGGCTGGATGTGAGGCCTGCATGTCTCTCCCAGTAATGTAGGCTGGATGTGAGGTCTCTGTGTCTCTCCCAGTAATATAAGCTGGATGTGAGGCCTGTATGTCTCTCCCAGTAATATAGGCTGGATGTGAGGTCTCTGTGTCTCTCCCAGTAATATAGGCTGGATGTGAGGTATGTGTGTCTCCCAGTAATGTAGGCTGGATGTGAGGTCTCTGTGGCTCTCCCAGTAATATAGGCTGGATATGAGGTCTGTGTGTCTCTCCCAGTAATATAGGCTGGATGTGAGGCCTGTGTGTCTCCCAGTAATATAGGCTGGATGTGAGGCCTGTGTGTCTCCCAGTAATATAGGCTGGATATGAGGTCTGTGTGTCTCTCCCAGAAATATAGGCTGGATATGAGGTCTGTGTGTCTCTCCCAGTAATATAGGCTGGATGTGAGGCCTGTGTGTCTCCCAGTAATATAGGCTGGATATGAGGTCTGTGTGACTCTCCCAGTAATATAGGCTGGATGTGAGGCCTGTGTGTCTCCCAGTAATATAGGCTGGATGTGAGGTCTCTGTGTCTCTCCCAGTAATATAGGCTGGATGTGAGGCCTGTGTGTCTCCCAGTAATATAGGCTGGATGTGAGGTCTGTGTGTCCCCATTAATATAGGCTGGATGTGAGGTCTGTGCGTCTCCCAGTCAGGGGTGGATTAAGGGTAGCCAGGGTCCCGGGCTGTTAAGACACTGTGGGCCCCCCGGTCATGTGACGGGGGTCATGTGACAGGGTCATGATATATCCGAACCAGATTATTCCAGAAAAATGGCCGGGCCCTACTCTACTGTAACCTATTAAATATTTGTTAAAATCTACAATACAATTTAGGTATATTTTGACCAATAATATCACATACAAGGAACAAATACCACCGCACCATGACCAGACCACAAATTACAAACACAGTGATCGAATAATATCACATACAAGGAACAAATACCACCGCACCATGTCAAGATCGCATATTACCACCACTTGGTGACCCAATAGCACATACAAGGGACAAATACTGCGACACCATTTCCAGACCACATATTACCACCACATAGTGACTGAATACTACAATACTGATCAGTAATAAATAAAAAAAAACAGAATACTATCGCAAGTGCCAGTATTCACAGGAGATCTGTACTTAGTATGCATTGTCTGTGTAGAGGTAATACAGAGATCACTGGTGGTATTATACACAGGAGCTCTGTATATAATGTATAGGTAATACAGTGATCACTGGTGACATTGTACACAGGACCTCTGTATATAGTATACAGTGTATAGTGTCAGTGTATAGGTAACACTGACTCACCAGTGACGTCTCTAGGTGAAATCCTTCATCTTTCATCCAGCACAGACCGCCATCATTTCTTCCAGGCAGGACTCGTTTCTGCAGGAAATAACACAGTTATCTCGAGCTCCGCTTGTAGAACACATTACTTAATTTTTCACAACTTCTACATTACACCACATGAAGAAAAAAAGGCGATATAGTGTCACTCTGCACAGTAACAGGACCGCCCCCCCCCCCCCCCCCCATTTAAAACAGTATACTCAAAAAATAAAATAAATACATCACTGCAGTAATAATATCCCTTAATTAGCCCCTATGGTAATATTCCCCACCCTGGCCCCGTGTGTCTCATTCCTGGCTCCAGCCATATGTTCTCCTATCCTGCACTCATGAGTATCCATTCTACACCATATGATCTCCCCATCCTGCCCCATCTGTCTCCATCCTGCCTCATGATCCAATGCTGCCCCATGTTTCATTCTGCCCCGTGTCTCCAATCATGCCCCGTGTCTACATTCTGCCCATGCCTCCAGTCCTGCCCCCAGTGTGTCCAGGAATCTGCCCCAGTGTGTCCAGCATATTACCCCCAGTGTGTCCAGCATATTACCCCCAGTGTGTCCAGCAATCTGCCCCAGTGTCTGACTCCAGCATATTGCCCCCAGTGTGTCCAGCAATCTTCCCCAGTGTGTCCAGCATTGCCCCCAGACAGTGCGTCCAGCAATCTGCCCCAGTGTGTCCAGCAATCTGCCCCAGTGTGTCCAGCAATCTGCCCCTGTGTGTCCAGCAATCTGCCCCAGTGTCTCCAGCATTGCCCCAGTGTGTCCTCCAGCAATCTGCCCCAGTGTCTCCAGCATTGCCCAGTGTGTCCCCCAGCAATGTGCTCCAGTGTCTCCAGCAATCTGCCCCAGTGTCTCCAGCAATCTGCCCCAGTGTGTCCTCCAGCAATCTGCCCCAGTGTGTCCTCCAGCAATCTGCCCCAGTGTCTCCAGCATTGCCCCAGTGTGTCCTCCAGCAATCTGCCTCAGTGTCTCCAGCATTGCCCCAGTGTGTCCTCCAGCAATCTGCGCCAGTGTCTCCAGCAATCTGCCCGTGTCTCCAGCATTGCCCCAGTGTGTCCTCCAGCAATCTGCCCCAGTGTCTCCAGCAATCTGCCCCAGTGTGTCCTCCAGCAATCTGCCCCAGTGTGTCCTCCAGCAATCTGCCCCAGTGTGTCCTCCATCAATCTGCCCCAGTGTGTCCAGCATTGCCCCAGTGTGTCCTCCAGCAACCTGCGCCAGTGTCTCCAACAATCTGCCCCAGTGTCTCCAGCAATCTGCCCCAGTGTCTCCAGCATTGCCCCAGTGTGTCCTCTGTTATGACCTGGTGGTGAGGACAATAATGGACCTGGTGGTTAAGAGCACACGGAATGACCTGATAGTTACTAAAAATACAGGACAAGCTCTGAGACGTGGGAACTCTGCTGACCGCAATCCCTAATCCTATCACACACACTAGAAATAGCCGTGGAGCGCTCCTGACGCTCCCTAGGCGCCTCGTCACAGCCTAAGGAACTAGCTAGCCCTAAAGATAGAAAAATAAAGCCTACCTTGCCTCAGAGAAATTCCCCAAAGGAACAGGCAGCCCCCCACGTATAATGACTGTGAGTTAAGATGAAAATTACAAACACAGAGATGATCCACATGGAGAGAAGTAGAACCGGAGAATAGAAGCCGCGCAGACCACAATAAAGGTATCAGAGTTACACACATACTCTGTTTATTAGCCTACGCGTTTCGTGGCCAACAGGCCACTTCATCAGGGCATCAAGATTCATCAGTAAAAACAGGTATATATACCTACAAATACAATCAAAAAAATATATACAAACATGTATAAACCCCACCTTCTTACGACATCACTTCTGGTGAGAACGCCCACTTTAAATCAAAAATTTATAAATACACCCATAACATTAATTACAAAACATTAAAATACATAAAACACAATAATCAATCTTTAGAACTACAAATATTAATCAATAAATAATAAAAACAAATATATATATAAACATTTCTGGTATCTAGATCAACCAGGATCAGAACTCACATATGAAGAAACCTAAAAAATATCCTCCAGAGAATAAACCTCCGTCTTATACCACTACACCACCTGGTGGTCTTAGGTGAGGGCAACTATTTATCCTGGATCCACCAGTTAAACCCATTCAAGACGCTATCATATGTTGACCCATAATAAAGGAAAAACAAACAAAGGGCTCATATAAGGTAACCTCATTCAATCCACGGAGATTTCATGAGTACCTATAGGGACCTCATCTACGTTGAATGAGGTTAGCGACCTCTTCTAGGTACCTATAAGTAATTAATATCATGAGTTTCATCTCACGGAGATTCTTCTGTGATGGATTTTCTTGATTGTAGGAGTTCCTCCGTGTGTCGTCGTGGGGAGAGACTATGGACCTCAGTGCTCCCCATTTTTCATGAACTCCGGTGGTTAAGTGGTTAACTGGTTTGAGGTGCTGCTTATTCCTTTGTAGTGTTTGTAGACCTCTAGATCATATGGGTTCATATCCGAAAAGAGTTGTGGAAATTGAGCATATGGGAACCCATTCTTTCCCTTACTTTTTTACTTCATATTATGTGATGTTGTTACCTTATATGAGCCCTTTGTTTGTTTTTCCTTTATTATGGGTCAACATATGATAGCGTCTTGAATGGGTTTAACTGGTGGATCCAGGATAAATAGTTGCCCTCACCTAAGACCACCAGGTGGTGTAGTGGTATAAGACGGAGGTTTATTCTCTGGAGGATATTTTTTAGGTTTCTTCATATGTGAGTTCTGATCCTGGTTGATCTAGATACCAGAAATGTTTATATATATTTGTTTTTATTATTTATTGATTAATATTTGTAGTTCTAAAGATTGATTATTGTGTTTTATGTATTTTAATGTTTTGTAATTAATGTTATGGGTGTATTTATAAATTTTTGATTTAAAGTGGGCGTTCTCACCAGAAGTGATGTCGTAAGAAGGTGGGGTTTATACATGTTTGTATATATTTTTTTGATTGTATTTGTAGGTATATATACCTGTTTTTACTGATGAATCTTGATGCCCTGATGAAGTGGCCTGTTGGCCACGAAACGCGTAGGCTAATAAACAGAGTGTGTGTGTAACTCTGATACCTTTATTGTGGTCTGCGCGGCTTCTATTCTCCGGTTCTACTTCTCTCCATGTGGATTTGTTCTGCTTGCCGGGAGCTTGCTGCGACCATACGTGCTGATCCAAGGGAGTTGTGACCTGTCACAACCAGACCAGGTGAGTCTGTTTTGTGGGGGTCCACGTGATTGCGACACCTGAAGGTATTACTCTATGTGCGCTTCTTTTTCTTGTTTTCAGAAACACAGAGATGAAATAGATTTAGCAAAGTGAGGCCCGACTTACTGAACAGACAGAGGATAGGAAAGGTAACTTTGCGGTCAGCACAAAAAACTACAAAAAGACCACGCAGAGGGCGCAAAAAGACCCTCCGCACCGACTAACGGTGCGGAGGCGCTCCCTCTGCGTCCCAGAGCTTCCAGCAAGCAAGACAAAAATCTAAATAGCAAGCTGGACAGAAAAAATAGCAAACAGAGAAAAACAAGCAGGAACTTAGTTTCTGCTGGGAAGACAGGTCACAAGAACGATCCAGGAGCGAACTAGACCAATACTGGAACATTGACAGGTCGCATGGAGCAATGATCTAGGTGGAGTTAAATAGAGCAGCCAGCTAACGAATTAACCTCGTCACCTGTGGAAGGAACCTCAGAAGCCGCAGCCCCACTCACAACCACCAGAGGAAGCCCATGGACAGAACCAGCCGAAGTACCATTCATGACCACAGGAGGGAGCTTAACAACAGAATTCACAACAGTCCTCCAGCAATCTGCCCCAGTGTCTCCAGCATTGCCCCAGTGTGTCCTCCAGCAATCTGCCCCAGTGTCTCCAGCATTGCCCCAGTGTCTCCAGCATTGCCCCAGTGTCTCCAGCAATCTGCCCCAGTGTCTCCAGCAATCTGCCCCAGTGTCTCCAGTAATCTGCCCCAGTGTCTCCAGCATTGCCCCAGTGTCTCCAGCAATCTGCCCCAGTGTCTCCAGCAATCATCTGCCCCAGTGTGTCCTCCAGCATTGCCCCCAGTGTCTCCAGCAATCTGCCCCAGTGTCTCCATCAATCTGCCCCAGTGTCTCCATCAATCTGCCCCAGTGTCTCCAGCATTGCCCCAGTGTGTCCTCCAGCAATCTGCCCCAGTGTCTCCAGCATTGCCCCAGTGTGTCCTCCAGCAATCTGCCCCAGTGTCTCCAGCATTGCCCCAGTGTGTCCTCCAGCAATCTGCCCCAGTGTCTCCAGCATTGCCCCAGTGTGCCCTCCAGCATTGCCCCAGTGTGCCCTCCAGCATTGCCCCCCCCCCACCGTGTGCCCACCGTTAACCGATCAAAAAAAACAAAACAAAATAAAAAAAAACAACCTGACCGACGCTCCAGCGGCGAGCTCCCTGAGTCCCTCCAGCAGCGCACACTTGCCGGCGACTGACAATGACGTCAGACGCCGGCGACGTGTGCGCTGCGGCCGACTTCAGCTGCCAGCCTCCAATTGGCTGGCGGCTGTTGTTAACTATTGATGTGCGGGCACGCGCCCGCATGTCAATAGGAAACCGCCGCAGCGCCGGAAGAGGCCCGGTGAGCAGATGAGAAGGGGCCCGATGCGGACCCCCTCTCTCTGCCCACCGGGTCCGGGGGCACATAAACGCCGCCCGGCGGGCACAGTCAGTCACACTCAGGAGGATTAGCAGAGGGTCAATCTGTGCGGTAGCCCTGGGCCCCCCCACACCACTGGGCTACCGCCCATATTGACCCTCTGATAATCCGCCCCTGCTCCCAGTAATATAGGCTGGATGTGAGGTCTGTGTGTGTCTCTCCCAGTAATATAGGCTGGATGTGAGGCCTGTATGTCTCTCCCAGTAATATAGGCTGGATGTGAGGCCTGTATGTCTCTCCCAGTAATATAGGCTGGATGTGAGGTCTGTGTGTCTCCCAGTAATATTGGCTGGATGTGAGGTCTGTGTGTCTCTCCCAGTAATATAGACTGGATGTGAGGTCTGTGTGTCTCTCCCAGTAATATAGGTTGGATGTGAGGTCTGTGTGTCTCTCCCAGTAATATAGGTTGGATATGAGGTCTGTGTGTTTCTCCCAGTAATATAGGCTGGATGTGAGCTCTGTGTGTCTCCCAGTAATATAGGCTGGATATGAGATCTGTGTGTCTCGCACCAATATAGGCTGGATGTGAGGCCTGTGTGTGTCTCCCAGTAATATAGGCTGGATGTGAGGCCTGTGTGTGTCTCCCAGTAATAAAGGCTGGATGTGAGGTTTGTGTGTCTCCCAGTAATATAGGCTGGATGTGAGGCCTGTGTGTGTCTCCCAGTAATATAGGCTGGATGTGAGGCCTGTGTGTGTCTCCCAGTAATAAAGGCTGGATGTGAGGTTTGTGTGTCTCCCAGTAATATAGGCTGGATGTGAGGCCTGTGTGTGTCTCCCAGTAATATAGGCTGGATGTGAGGTTTGTGTGTCTCCCAGTAATATAGGCTGGATGTGAGGTCTGTGTGTCTCCCAGTAATATAGGCTGCGGACTCTACCGCAAATATTAACCTAGCCTTAGATGGTGGCGCGAGGGGGCATGGCCACTGCTCCTATTCCCATGGGGTTGTTAGATGAGTGCATGGTGGCACGAGTGCATGGCCACTGCTGTATTCCCATAGGGCTTTTAGAGTCCCATTAGCGCACAGTCGTCCTTTTGCTCTTAGAGCGCCCCAAGAGATTTCCAAGGAATTCCACATTAACAATTTTCTACTTTTTAGGTGGCAGTAGTGGTTTCAGAGGCTGGAGAGTCCATGGGAGAAGAGGTAAGGCCTTACTCCCCTCATTTTAGTGTCTTACCCAGGGGCGGATTATCAGAGGGTCAATATGGGCGGTAGCCCAGGGCCCAGTGGTCTGGGGGGGCCCTGGGCTACCGCACAGATTGACCCTCCACTAATTGTCTGAATGCCCGCCGGCATTTGTGTGCCCCCGGACCCGGTGGGCAGAGAGAGGGGGCCGCATTGGTTGGGAGGTGCGTGTATCAGCCGGTCAGCTGAGAGCTCCGAGTCCCTGCACCAGGCCTGCACAGCAGCACACCACATAATGGCTGGTCTGTGCACAGGACCTGTGATGAGGTCACAGGATGGGAGGAGTCAGGGTCACATGATCGGGAGGAGGCCCTCCGTGTACAGGACTTTGCTGGTTGCCATGGCGCCGGAGGAGGGTAAGGCAGCGTATGTGTGAGGTCAGGAGGTGTTTACAGGGTGGATGTAGCAGAGCCGTGTGTGTACGAGGTGTATGGATCAGGGCAGCGTGTGAAAGGTCTATGGAGCGGAGTCGTGTGTGTACGATGTGTACGGAGCCGTGTGCATGAGGTGTACGGAGCAGAGCAGCGTGTGTACGAGGTGTACGGAGCGGAGTCGTGTGTACGAGGTGTACGGAGCACAGCCGCGTGTGTATGAGGTGTACGGAGCACAGCCACGTGTGTATGAGGTGTACGGAGTGGAGCCGTGTGTATGACGTGTACGGAGCACAGCCACGTGTGTATGAGATGTATGGAGAGGAGCCGTATGTGTATGAGGTGTACGGAGCACAGCCACGTGTGTATGAGGTGTACGGAGCACAGCCACGTGTGTATGAGGTGTACGGAGCACAGCCGCGTGTGTATGAGGTGTACGGAGCACAGCCACGTGTGTATGAGGTGTACGGAGTGGAGCCGTGTGTATGAGGTGTACGGAGCACAGCCACGTGTGTATGAGGTGTACGGAGCACAGCCACGTGTGTATGAGGTGTACGGAGCACAGCCACGTGTGTATGAGATGTATGGAGAGGAGCCGTATGTGTACGAGGTGTACGGAGCACAGCCGCGTGTGTATGAGGTGTACGGAGCACAGCCACGTGTGTATGAGGTGTACGGAGCACAGCCGCGTGTGTATGAGGTGTACGGAGCACAGCCACGTGTGTATGAGATGTATGGAGAGGAGCCGTATGTGTATGAGGTGTACGGAGCACAGCCGCGTGTGTATGAGGTGTACGGAGCACAGCCACGTGTGTATGAGGTGTACGGAGTGGAGCCGTGTGTATGAGGTGTACGGAGCACAGCCACGTGTGTATGAGGTGTACGGAGCACAGCCACGTGTGTATGAGGTGTACGGAGCACAGCCACGTGTGTATGAGATGTATGGAGAGGAGCCGTATGTGTACGAGGTGTACGGAGCACAGCCGCGTGTGTATGAGGTGTACGGAGCACAGCCACGTGTGTATGAGGTGTACGGAGCACAGCCACGTGTGTACGAGGTGTACGGAGCACAGCCGCATGTGTACGAGGTGTACGGAGCACAGCCGCGTGTGTACGAGGTGTACGGAGCACAGCCGCGTGTGTATGAGGTGTACGGAGCACAGCCGCGTGTGTATGAGATGTATGGAGAGGAGCCGTATGTGTATGAGGTGTACGGAGCACAGCCACGTGTGTATGAGGTGTACGGAGTGGAGCCGTGTGTATGAGGTGTACGGAGCACAGCCGCGTGTGTATGAGGTGTACGGAGCACAGCCGCGTGTGTATGAGATGTATGGAGAGGAGCCGTATGTGTATGAGGTGTACGGAGCACAGCCACGTGTGTATGAGGTGTACGGAGTGGAGCCGTGTGTACGAGGTGTACGGAGCACTGCCGCGTGTGTATGAGGTGTACGGAGCACTGCCGCGTGTGTATGAGGTGTACGGAGCACAGCCGCGTGTGTACGAGGTGTACGGAGCACAGCCACGTGTGTATGAGATGTATGGAGAGGAGCCGTATGTGTATGAGGTGTACGGAGCACAGCCGCGTGTGTATGAGGTGTACGGAGCACAGCCACGTGTGTATGAGGTGTACGGAGCACAGCCACGTGTGTATGAGATGTATGGAGAGGAGCCGTATGTGTATGAGGTGTACGGAGCACAGCCACGTGTGTATGAGATGTATGGAGAGGAGCCGTATGTGTATGAGGTGTACGGAGCACAGCCGCGTGTGTACGAGGTGTACGGAGCACAGCCGCGTGTGTACGAGGTGTACGGAGCACAGCCGCGTGTGTACGAGGTGTACGGAGCACAGCCGCGTGTGTATGAGGTGTACGGAGCACAGCCGCGTGTGTATGAGGTGTACGGAGCACAGCCGCGTGTGTATGAGGTGTACGGAGCACAGCCGCGTGTGTATGAGATGTATGGAGAGGAGCCGTATGTGTATGAGGTGTACGGAGCACAGCCACGTGTGTATGAGATGTATGGAGAGGAGCTGTATGTGTATGAGGTGTACGGAGCACAGCCGCGTGTGTACGAGGTGTACGGAGCACAGCCGCATGTGTACGAGGTGTACGGAGCACAGCCGCGTGTGTACGAGGTGTACGGAGCACAGCCGCGTGTGTATGAGGTGTACGGAGCACAGCCGCGTGTGTATGAGGTGTACGGAGCACAGCCACGTGTGTATGAGGTGTACGGAGCACAGCCACGTGTGTATGAGGTGTACGGAGCACAGCCGCGTGTGTACGAGATGTATGGAGAGGAGCCGTATGTGTATGAGGTGTACGCAGCGGAGCTGTGTGTGTGCAAGGTATGCGGAGCAGTGTGTGCAATGTGTATGGAGCGGAGCGGTATGTGTATGAGGTGTACGGAGTAGTGCCGTGTGTACGAGATGTATGGAGCGGAGCCGTGTGTGTATGAGGTGTATGGAGCACAGCCACGTGTGTATGAGGTGTACGGAGCACAGCCGCGTGTGTATGAGGTGTACGGAGCACAGCCGCGTGTGTACGAGATGTATGGAGAGGAGCCGTATGTGTATGAGGTGTACGCAGCGGAGCTGTGTGTGTGCAAGGTATGCGGAGCAGTGTGTGCAATGTGTATGGAGCGGAGCCGTGTGTGTACGATGTGTACGGAGCCGTGTGCATGAGGTGTACGGAACGCAGCCGCGTGTGTACGAGGTGTACGGAGCAGAGCAGCGTGTGTATGAGGTGTACGGAGCGGAGTTGTGTGTAAGAGGTGTACGGAGCCATGTGTACGAGGTGTACGGAGCACAGCCGCGTGTGTACAAGGTGTACGGAGCGGAGTTGTGTGTAAGAGGTGTACGGAGCCATGTGTACAAGGTGTACGGAGCACAGCCGCATGAGTACAAGGTATACGGAGCGGAGTCGTGTGTAAGAGGGGTACGGAGCCATGTGTACGAGGTGCACGGAGCACAGCCGCGTGTGTACGAGGTGTACGGAGCGGAGCCGTGTGTACGAGGTGTACGGAGCACTGCCGCGTGTGTACGAGGTGTACGGAGCACAGCCGCGTGTGTATGAGGTGTACGGAGCACAGCCACGTGTGTATGAGGTGTACGGAGTAGTGCCGTGTGTGTACGAGATGTATGGAGAGGAGCCGTATGTGTATGAGGTGTATGGAGCGGAGCCGTGTATGAGGTGTATGGAGCAGAGCCGTGTATGAGGTGTATGGAGCGGAGCTGAATGTGTACGGAGCGGAGCCGTGTGTGTATGAGATGTATGGAGTGGAGCCGTGTGTACGGAGCGGAGCCGTGTATGCAAAGTTTACGGAGCGCAGCCGCGTGTGTAGGAGTAGCTATGTGTGGCCATTATCATGTGCGGCCAATATACAGTAAGGAGCATCATGTGTGGCCATTATACAGTATGGAGCATCATGTGCGGTCATTATACAGTATGGAGCATCATGTGCGGTCATTATACAGTATTATTGAGCATCGTGTGCGGTCATTATACAGTATGGAGAATCATGTGTGGCCATTATACAGTATGGAGCATCATGTGCGGTCATTATACAGTATGGAGCATCATGTGCGGTCATTATACACTATGGAGCATCATGTGTGGTCATTATACAGTATGGAGCATCATGTGCGGTCATTATACAGTATGGAGCATGATGTGCAGTCATTATACAGTATGGAGCATCATGTGCGGCTATTATACAGTATGGAACATCATGTGCGGTCATTATACAGTATGGAGCCTCATGTGCGGTCATTATAAAGTATGGAGCCTCATGTGCGGTCATTATACAGTATGGAGCATCATGTGCGGCTATTATACAGTATGGAACATCATGTGCGGTCATTATACAGTATGGAGCATCATGTGTGGCCATTATACAGTATGGAGCATCATGTGCGGTCATTATACAGTATGGAGCATCATGTGTGGCCATTATACAGTATGGAGCCTCATGTGCGGTCATTATAAAGTATGGAGCATCATGTGTGGCCATTATACAGTATAGAGCATCATGTGCGGTCATTATACAGTATGGAGCATCATGTGCTGTCATTATACAGTATGAAGCATCATGTGCAGTCATTATACAGTATGGAGCATCATGTGCTGTCATTATACAGTATGAAGCATCATGTGCAGTCATTATACAGTATGGAGCATCATGAGCAGTCATTATACAGTATGGAGCATCATGTGCGGCTATTATACAGTATGGAGCATCATATGCGGTCATTATACAGTATGGAGCATCATGTGTGGCCATTATGGAGCATCATGTGCGGTCATTATACAATATGGAGCATCATGTGTGGTCATTATACAGTATAGAGCATCATGTGCGGTCATTATACAGTATGGAGCATCATGTGTGGCCATTATACAGTATGGAGCATCGTGTGTGGCCATTATACAGTATTGAGCATCATGTGCGGTAATTATACAGTATGGAGCATCATGTGTGGCCATTATACAGTATTGAGCAACATGTGGGATCATTATACAGTATTGAGCATCATATGGGGCCATTATACAGTATTGAGCATCATGTGGGGTCATTATACAGTATTGAGCATCATGTGGGGCCATTATACAGTACTGAGCATCATGTGCGGTCATTATACAGTATTGAGCATCATGTGGGGCACTTATACAGTATTGAGCATCACGTGGGGTCATTATACAGTATTGAGCATCATGTGGGGCCATTATACAGTATGGAGCATCATGTGTGGCCATTATACAGTATGGAGCATCATGTGTGGCCATTATACAGTATTGAGCATCATGTGGGGTCATTATACAGTATTGAGCATCATGTGGGGCCATTATACAGTATTGAGCATCATGTGGGGTCATTATACAGTATTGAGCATCATGTGTGGCCATTATACAGTATTGAGCATCATGTGGGGTCATTATACAGTATTGAGCATCATGTGGGGCCATTATACAGTATTGAGCATCACGTGGGGTCATTATACAGTATTGAGCATCATGTGGGGCCATTATACAGTATGGAGCATCATGTGTGGCCATTATACAGTATGGAGCATCATGTGTGGCCATTATACAGTATTGAGCATCATGTGGGGTCATTATACAGTATTGAACATCATGTGTGGCCATTACACAGTATTGATCATCATGTGGTCATGTGGGGTCGTTATACAGTATGGAGCACTGTGTGGCCATTATACAGTATCGAGCACTGTGTGGCCATATTTTTTTTTAATAATTATTCTTTATGAACAGTGTGATCAGCAGTGCTAAATGGGTGTGGTTGAGACATGGATATGGGTGTGACTAGTGAATGGGTGTGGTCAGAGGTGTGTCCCAAAATTTGCTGCGGTGCGCAACGCCCCTCTTTCCCAACTCTTTCCTTTTTGTCCCTCTTTCCCAACTTCAAAAGTTGGGAGGTATGGTAATATGTGGTCTGGAAATGGTGCGGTGGTATTTGTCCCTTGTATGTGCTATTATTCGATCACTGTGGTTGTAATTTGTGGTCTGGTCATGGTGCGGTGGTATTTGTTCCTTGTATGTGATATTATTGGTCAAGATATACCTAAATTGTATTGCAGATTTTAACAAATATTTCCTAGGTTACAGTAGAGTAGGGCCCGGCCCTTTTTCTGGAATAATCTGGTTCGGGTATATCATGACCCCCGTCACGTGACCCCCGTCACGTGACCCCCGTCACATGACCCCCGTCACATGACCCCCGTCACATGACCGGGGGGGCCCACAGTGTGTGAACAGCCCGGAGCCCTGGCTACCCTTAATCCACCCCTGGTCTTACCCGTTGCAGCAGTCATTCATGAACTTGCTGTAAACTAAAATTATTTAATTTTTGATTATAAAAAATTAATTGACCACAGAAATATAAACACACATGAAATAAATGAGGAAATATAAGTATTTTTACATTATGCACAAATAAGGCAACGATGTAATATTGACTGTACAAATTGCAGTATTAAAAACTGCCTAATAGAAATACAATAATTACCTGGTGGTCAAAATAAACAAAAACTGAATCCGTAAATATGGAGACGATAGATAATTGGTGTGGAAAATCAAAAGTAGCAAAATGACAAGTCGTCCAACCCCAGCACGTTTTTTGCCATCGTTCTTCTCAAGCATTTGTCAATTATAATAGTATCTCCCCACTGAGGGGCAGCGCAGTTCTGTTATTGGGATGTATAATATGGCTACTCTATAGTATCTCACCACTGAGGGGCAGCCCAGTCCTCCCTCTGTTATTGGGGTGTATAATATGGCTGCTCTATAGTATCTCACCACTGAGGAGCAGCCCAGTCCTCCCTCTGTTATTGGGGTGTATAATATGGCTGCTCTATAGTATCTCACCACTGAGGGGCAGCCCAGTCCTCCTCCTGTTATTGGGATGTATAATATGGCTGCTCTATAATACATCACCACTGAGGGGCAGCCCAGTCCTCCCTCTGTTATTGGGGTGTATAATATGGCTGCTCTATAATATCTCACCACTGAGGGGCAGCCCAGTCCTCCCTCTGTTATTGGGGTGTATAATATGGCTGCTCTATAGTATCTCACCACTGAGGAGCAGCCCAGTCCTCCCTCTGTTATTGGGGTGTATAATATGGCTGCTCTATAGTATCTCACCACTGAGGGGCAGCCCAGTCCTCCCTTTGTTATTGGGATGTATAATATGGCTGCTCTATAATACATCACCACTGAGGAGCAGCCCAGTCCTCCCTCTGTTATTGGGGTGTATAATATGGCTGCTCTATAGTATCTCACCACTGAGGGGCAGCCCAGTCCTCCCTCTGTTATTGGGGTGTATAATATGGCTGCTCTATAGTATCTCACCACTGAGGGGCAGCCCAGTCCTCCCTCTGTTATTGGGATGTATAATATGGCTGCTCTATAGTATCTCACCACTGAGGGGCAGCCCAGTCCTCCCTCTGTTATTGGGGTGTATAATATGGCTGCTCTATAGTATCTCACCACTGAGGGGCAGCCCAGTCCTCCCTCTGTTATTGGGGTGTATAATATGGCTGCTCTATAGTATCTCACCACTGAGGGGCAGCCCAGTCCTCCCTCTGTTATTGGGGTGTATAATATGGCTGCTCTATAGTATCTCACCACTGAGGAGCAGCCCAGTCCTCCCTCTGTTATTGGGGTGTATAATATGGCTGCTCTATAGTATCTCACCACTGAGGGGCAGCCCAGTCCTCCCTCTGTTATTGGGATGTATAATATGGCTACTCTATAGTATCTCACCACTGAGGGGCAGCCCAGTCCTCCCTCTGTTATTGGGGTGTATAATATGGCTACTCTATAGTATCTCACCACTGAGGGGCAGCCCAGTCCTCCCTCTGTTATTGGGATGTATAATATGGCTGCTCTATAGTATCTCACCACTGAGGAGCAGCCCAGTCCTCCCTCTGTTATTGGGATGTATAATATGGCTGCTCTATAGTATCTCACCACTGAGGGGCAGCCCAGTCCTCCCTCTGTTATTGGGATGTATAATATGGCTGCTCTATAGTATCTCACCACTGAGGAGCAGCCCAGTCCTCCCTCTGTTATTGGGGTGTATAATATGGCTACTCTATAGTATCTCACCACTGAGGGGCAGCCCAGTCCTCCCTCTGTTATTGGGATGTATAATATGGCTGCTCTATAGTATCTCACCACTGAGGGGCAGCCCAGTCCTCCCTCTGTTATTGGGATGTATAATATGGCTGCTCTATAGTATCTCACCACTGAGAGGCAGCCCAGTCCTCCTCCTGTTATTGGGATGTATAATATGGCTGCTCTATAATATCTCACCACTGAGGGGCAGCCCAGTCCTCCCTCTGTTATTGGGGTGTATAATATGGCTGCTCTATAGTATCTCACCACTGAGGGGCAGCCCAGTCCTCCCTCTGTTATTGGGATGTATAATATGGCTGCTCTATAGTATCTCCCCACTGAGGGGCAGCCCAGTCCTCCCTCTGTTATTGGGGTGTATAATATGGCTGCTCTATAGTATCTCACCACTGAGGGACAGCCCAGTCCTCCCTCTATTATTGGGGTGTATAATATGGCTGCTCTATAATATCTCACCACTGAGGGGCAGCCCAGTCCTCCCTCTGTTATTGGGGTGTATATTATGGCTGCTCTATAATATCTCACCACTGAGGGGCAGCCCAGTCCTCCCTCTGTTATTGGGATGTATAATATGGCTGCTCTATAGTAGCTCACCACTGAGGGGCAGCCCAGTCCTCCCTCTGTTATTGGGATGTATAATATGGCTGCTCTATAGTAGCTCACCACTGAGGGGCCGCCCAGTTCTGTTATTGGGGTGTATAATATGGCTGCTCTATAGTATCTCACCACTGAGGGGCAGCCCAGTCCTTCCTCTGTTATTGGGGTATATAATATGGCTGCTCTATAGTATCTCACCACTGAGGGGCCGCCCAGTTCTGTTATTGGGGTATATAATATGGCTGCTCTATAGTATCTCACCACTGAGGGGCAGCCCAGTTCTGTTATTGGGGTGTATAATATGGCTGCTCTATAGTATCTCACCACTGAGGGGCAGCCCAGTCCTCCCTCTGTTATTGGGGTGTATAATATGGCTGCTCTATAGTATCTCACCACTGAGGGACAGCCCAGTCCTGTTATTGGGGTATATAATATGGCTGCTCTATAATATCTCACCACTGAGGGGCAGCCCAGTCCTCCCTCTGTTATTGGGATGTATAATATGGCTGCTCTATAGTATCTCACCACTGAGGAGCAGCCCAGTCCTCCCTCTGTTATTGGGGTGTATAATATGGCTGCTCTATAGTAGCTCACCACTGAGGGGCAGCCCAGTCCTCCCTCTGTTATTGGGATGTATAATATGGCTGCTCTATAGTATCTCACCACTGAGGGGCAGCCCAGTCCTTCCTCTGTTATTGGGGTATATAATATGGCTGCTCTATAGTATCTCACCACTGAGGGGCAGCCCAGTCCTCCCTCTGTTATTGGGGTGTATAATATGGCTGCTCTATAGTATCTCACCACTGAGGGGCAGCCCAGTCCTTCCTCTGTTATTGGGGTATATAATATGGCTGCTCTATAGTATCTCACCACTGAGGGGCAGCCCAGTCCTTCCTCTGTTATTGGGGTATATAATATGGCTGCTCTATAGTATCTCACCACTGAGGGGCAGCCCAGTCCTCCCTCTGTTATTGGGGTGTATAATATGGCTGCTCTATAGTATCTCACCACTGAGGGGCAGCCCAGTCCTTCCTCTGTTATTGGGGTGTATAATATGGCTGCTCTATAGTATCTCACCACTGAGGGGCAGCCCAGTTCTGTTATTGGGGTGTATAATATGGCTGCTCTATAGTATCTCACCACTGAGGGGCCGCCCAGTTCTGTTATTGGGGTATATAATATGGCTGCTCTATAGTATCTCACCACTGAGGGGCAGCCCAGTTCTGTTATTGGGGTGTATAATATGGCTGCTCTATAGTATCTCACCACTGAGGGGCAGCCCAGTTCTGTTATTGGGATGTATAATATGGCTGCTCTATAGTATCTCACCACTGAGGGGCAGCCCAGTTCTGTTATTGGGGTATATAATATGGCTGCCCTATAGTATCTCACCACTGAGGGGCAGCCCAGTTCTGTTATTGGGGTATATAATATGGCTGCTCTATAGTATCTCACCACTGAGGAGCAGCCCAGTCCTCCCTCTGTTATTGGGGTGTATAATATGGCTGCTCTATAGTATCTCACCACTGAGGGGCAGCCCAGTCCTCCCTTTGTTATTGGGATGTATAATATGGCTGCTCTATAATACATCACCACTGAGGAGCAGCCCAGTCCTCCCTCTGTTATTGGGGTGTATAATATGGCTGCTCTATAGTATCTCACCACTGAGGGGCAGCCCAGTCCTCCCTCTGTTATTGGGGTGTATAATATGGCTGCTCTATAGTATCTCACCACTGAGGGGCAGCCCAGTCCTCCCTCTGTTATTGGGATGTATAATATGGCTGCTCTATAGTATCTCACCACTGAGGGGCAGCCCAGTCCTCCCTCTGTTATTGGGGTGTATAATATGGCTGCTCTATAGTATCTCACCACTGAGGGGCAGCCCAGTCCTCCCTCTGTTATTGGGGTGTATAATATGGCTGCTCTATAGTATCTCACCACTGAGGAGCAGCCCAGTCCTCCCTCTGTTATTGGGGTGTATAATATGGCTGCTCTATAGTATCTCACCACTGAGGGGCAGCCCAGTCCTCCCTCTGTTATTGGGATGTATAATATGGCTACTCTATAGTATCTCACCACTGAGGAGCAGCCCAGTCCTCCCTCTGTTATTGGGGTGTATAATATGGCTGCTCTATAATATCTCACCACTGAGGGGCAGCCCAGTCCTCCCTTTGTTATTGGGATGTATAATATGGCTGTTCTATAGTATCTCACCACTGAGGGGCAGCCCAGTCCTCCCTCTGTTATTGGGATGTATAATATGGCTGCTCTATAGTATCTCACCACTGAGGGGCAGCCCAGTCCTCCCTCTGTTATTGGGATGTATAATATGGCTGCTCTATAGTATCTCACCACTGAGGAGCAGCCCAGTCCTCCCTCTGTTATTGGGGTGTATAATATGGCTACTCTATAGTATCTCACCACTGAGGGGCAGCCCAGTCCTCCCTCTGTTATTGGGATGTATAATATGGCTGCTCTATAGTATCTCACCACTGAGGGGCAGCCCAGTCCTCCCTCTGTTATTGGGATGTATAATATGGCTGCTCTATAGTATCTCACCACTGAGAGGCAGCCCAGTCCTCCTCCTGTTATTGGGATGTATAATATGGCTGCTCTATAATATCTCACCACTGAGGGGCAGCCCAGTCCTCCCTCTGTTATTGGGGTGTATAATATGGCTGCTCTATAGTATCTCACCACTGAGGGGCAGCCCAGTCCTCCCTCTGTTATTGGGATGTATAATATGGCTGCTCTATAGTATCTCCCCACTGAGGGGCAGCCCAGTCCTCCCTCTGTTATTGGGGTGTATAATATGGCTGCTCTATAGTATCTCACCACTGAGGGACAGCCCAGTCCTCCCTCTATTATTGGGGTGTATATTATGGCTGCTCTATAATATCTCACCACTGAGGGGCAGCCCAGTCCTCCCTCTGTTATTGGGATGTATAATATGGCTGCTCTATAGTAGCTCACCACTGAGGGGCAGCCCAGTCCTCCCTCTGTTATTGGGATGTATAATATGGCTGCTCTATAGTATCTCACCACTGAGGGGCCGCCCAGTCCTCCTCCTGTTATTGGGATGTATAATATGGCTGCTCTATAGTAGCTCACCACTGAGGGGCAGCCCAGTCCTCCCTCTGTTATTGGGATGTATAATATGGCTGCTCTATAGTAGCTCACCACTGAGGGGCAGCCCAGTCCTCCCTCTGTTATTGGGATGTATAATATGGCTGCTCTATAGTATCTCACCACTGAGGGGCAGCCCAGTCCTCCTTCTGTTATTGGGGTGTATAATATGGCTGCTCTATAGTATCTCACCACTGAGGGGCAGCCCAGTCCTTCCTCTGTTATTGGGGTATATAATATGGCTGCTCTATAGTATCTCACCACTGAGGGGCAGCCCAGTTCTGTTATTGGGGTGTATAATATGGCTGCTCTATAGTATCTCACCACTGAGGGGCAGCCCAGTCCTTCCTCTGTTATTGGGGTATATAATATGGCTGCTCTATAGTATCTCACCACTGAGGGGCCGCCCAGTTCTGTTATTGGGGTATATAATATGGCTGCTCTATAGTATCTCACCACTGAGGGGCAGCCCAGTTCTGTTATTGGGGTGTATAATATGGCTGCTCTATAGTATCTCCCCACTGAGGGGCAGCCCAGTCCTCCCTCTGTTATTGGGATGTATAATATGGCTGCTCTATAGTATCTCACCACTGAGGGGCAGCCCAGTCCTCCCTCTGTTATTGGGGTGTATAATATGGCTGCTCTATAGTATCTCACCACTGAGGGACAGCCCAGTCCTGTTATTGGGGTATATAATATGGCTGCTCTATAATATCTCACCACTGAGGGGCAGCCCAGTCCTCCCTCTGTTATTGGGATGTATAATATGGCTGCTCTATAGTATCTCACCACTGAGGGGCCGCCCAGTTCTGTTATTGGGGTATATAATATGGCTGCTCTATAGTATCTCACCACTGAGGGGCAGCCCAGTTCTGTTATTGGGGTGTATAATATGGCTGCTCTATAGTATCTCACCACTGAGGGGCAGCCCAGTTCTGTTATTGGGATGTATAATATGGCTGCTCTATAGTATCTCACCACTGAGGGGCAGCCTAGTTCTGTTATTGGGGTATATAATATGGCTGCCCTATAGTATCTCACCACTGAGGGGCAGCCCAGTTCTGTTATTGGGGTATATAATATGGCTGCTCTATAGTATCTCACCACTGAGGGGCAGCCCAGTCCTCCCTCTGTTATTGGGGTGTATAATATGGCTGCTCTATAATATCTCACCACTGAGGGGCAGCCCAGTTCTGTTATTGGGGTGTATAATATGGCTGCTCTATAGTATCTCACCACTGAGGGGCAGCCCAGTTCTGTTATTGGGGTATATAATATGGCTGCTCTATAGTATCTCACCACTGAGGGGCAGCCCAGTCCTCCCTCTGTTATTGGGGTGTATAATATGGCTGCTCTATAATATCTCACCACTGAGGGGCAGCCCAGTTCTGTTATTGGGGTGTATAATATGGCTGCTCTATAGTATCTCACCACTGAGGGGCAGCCCAGTTCTGTTATTGGGGTGTATAATATGGCTGCTCTATAGTATCTCACCACTGAGGGGCAGCCCAGTCCTCCCTCTGTTATTGGGGTGTATAATATGGCTGCTCTATAGTATCTCACCACTGAGGGGCAGCCCAGTCCTCCCTCTGTTATTGGGATGTATAATATGGCTGCTCTATAATATCTCACCACTGAGGGGCAGCCCAGTTCTGTTATTGGGGTGTATAATATGGCTGCTCTATAGTATCTCCCCACTGAGGGGCAGCCCAGTCCTCCCTCTTATTGGGGTGTATAATATGGCTGCTCTATAGTATCTCACCACTGAGGGGCAGCCCAGTCCTCCCTCTGTTATTGGGGTGTATAATATGGCTGCTCTATAGTATCTCACCACTGAGGGGCAGCCCAGTCCTCCCTCTGTTATTGGGGTGTATAATATGGCTGCTCTATAGTATCTCCCCACTGAGGGGCAGCCCAGTCCTCCCTCTGTTATTGGGGTGTATAATATAACTGCTCTATAGTATCTCACCACTGAGGGGCAGCCCAGTCCTCCCTCTGTTATTGGGGTGTATAATATGGCTGCTCTATAGTATCTCACCACTGAGGGGCAGCCCAGTCCTCCCTCTGTTATTGGGGTGTATAATATAACTGCTCTATAGTATCTCACCACTGAGGGGCCGCCCAGTCCTCCCTCTGTTATTGGGGTGTATAATATGGCTGCTCTATAGTATCTCACCACTGAGGGGCAGCCCAGTCCTCCCTCTGTTATTGGGGTGTATAATATGGCTGCTCTATAGTATCTCACCACTGAGGGGCAGCCCAGTTCTGTTATTGGGGTGTATAATATGGCTGCTCTATAGTATCTCCCCACTGAGGGGCAGCCCAGTCTTGTTATTGGGGTGTATAATATGGCTGCTCTATAGTATCTCACCACTGAGGGGCAGCCCAGTCCTCCCTCTGTTATTGGGGTGTATAATATGGCTGCTCTATAGTATCTCACCACTGAGGAGCAGCCCAGTCCTCCCTCTGTTATTGGGGTGTATAATATGGCTGCTCTATAGTATCTCACCACTGAGGGGCAGCCCAGTCCTCCCTCTGTTATTGGGATGTATAATATGGCTGCTCTATAGTATCTCACCACTGAGGGGCAGCCCAGTCCTCCCTCTGTTATTGGGATGTATAATATGGCTGCTCTATAGTATCTCACCATTGAGGAGCAGCCCAGTCCTCCCTCTGTTATTGGGATGTATAATATGGCTGCTCTATAATACATCACCACTGAGGGGCAGCCCAGTCCTCCCTCTGTTATTGGGATGTATAATATGGCTGCTCTATAGTATCTCACCACTGAGGGGCAGCCCAGTCCTCCCTCTGTTATTGGGATGTATAATATGGCTGCTCTATAATACATCACCACTGAGGAGCAGCCCAGTCCTCCCTCTGTTATTGGGGTGTATAATATGGCTGTTCTATAGTATCTCACCACTGAGGAGCAGCCCAGTCCTCCCTCTGTTATTGGGATGTATAATATGGCTGCTCTATAGTATCTCACCACTGAGGGGCAGCCCAGTCCTCCCTCTGTTATTGGGGTGTATAATATGGCTGCTCTATAGTATCTCCCCACTGAGGGGCAGCCCAGTCCTCCCTCTGTTATTGGGGTGTATAATATGGCTGCTCTATAGTATCTCACCACTGAGGGGCAGCCCAGTCCTCCCTCTGTTATTGGGATGTATAATATGGCTGCTCTATAGTAGCTCACCACTGAGGGGCAGCCCAGTCCTCCCTCTGTTATTGGGATGTATAATATGGCTGCTCTATAGTATCTCACCACTGAGGGGCAGCCCAGTCCTCCTTCTGTTATTGGGGTGTATAATATGGCTGCTCTATAGTATCTCACCACTGAGGGGCAGCCCAGTCCTCCTCCTGTTATTGGGGTGTATAATATGGCTGCTCTATAGTATCTCACCACTGAGGGGCAGCCCAGTCTTGTTATTGGGGTGTATAATATGGCTGCTCTATAGTATCTCACCACTGAGGGGCAGCCCAGTCCTCCCTCTGTTATTGGGGTGTATAATATGGCTGCTCTATAGTATCTCACCACTGAGGGGCAGCCCAGTCCTTCCTCTGTTATTGGGATGTATAATATGGCTGCTCTATAGTATCTCACCACTGAGGGGCAGCCCAGTCCTCCCTCTGTTATTGGGGTGTATATTATGGCTGCTCTATAATATCTCACCACTGAGGGGCAGCCCAGTCCTCCCTCTGTTATTGGGATGTATAATATGGCTGCTCTATAGTATCTCACCACTGAAGGGCAGCCCAGGCCTCCTTCTGTTATTGGGGTGTATAATATGGCTGCTCTATAGTATCTCACCACTGAGGGGCAGCCCAGTCCTCCCTCTGTTATTGGGGTGTATAATATGGCTGCTCTATAGTATCTCACCACTGAGGGGCAGCCCAATCCTCCCTTTGTTATTGGGATGTATAATATGGCTGCTCTATAGTATCTCACCACTGAGGGGCAGCCCAGTCCTTCCTCTGTTATTGGGATGTATAATATGGCTGCTCTATAGTATCTCACCACTGAGGAGCAGCCCAGTTCTGTTATTGGGGTGTATAATATGGCTGCTCTATAGTATCTCACCACTGAGGGGCAGCCCAATCCTCCCTTTGTTATTGGGATGTATAATATGGCTGCTCTATAGTATCTCACCACTGAGGGGCAGCCCAGTCCTTCCTCTGTTATTGGGATGTATAATATGGCTGCTCTATAGTATCTCACCACTGAGGAGCAGCCCAGTTCTGTTATTGGGGTGTATAATATGGCTGCTCTATAGTATCTCACCACTGAGGGGCCGCCCAGTTCTGTTATTGGGGTATATAATATGGCTGCTCTATAGTATCTCACCACTGAGGGGCAGCCCAGTTCTGTTATTGGTATGTATAATATGGCTGCTCTATAGTATCTCACCACTGAGGGGCAGCCCAGTTCTGTTATTGGGGTATATAATATGGCTGCCCTATAGTATCTCACCACTGAGGGGCAGCCCAGTTCTGTTATTGGGGTATATAATATGGCTGCTCTATAGTATCTCACCACTGAGGGGTAGCCCAGTCCTCCCTCTGTTATTGGGGTGTATAATATGGCTGCTCTATAATATCTCACCACTGAGGGGCAGCCCAGTTCTGTTATTGGGGTGTATAATATGGCTGCTCTATAGTATCTCACCACTGAGGGGCAGCCCAGTTCTGTTATTGGGGTGTATAATATGGCTGCTCTATAGTATCTCCCCACTGAGGGGCAGCCCAGTTCTGTTATTGGGGTATATAATATGGCTGCTCTATAGTATCTCACCACTGAGGGGCAGCCCAGTCCTCCCTCTGTTATTGGGGTGTATAATATGGCTGCTCTATAATATCTCACCACTGAGGGGCAGCCCAGTTCTGTTATTGGGGTGTATAATATGGCTGCTCTATAGTATCTCACCACTGAGGGGCAGCCCAGTTCTGTTATTGGGGTGTATAATATGGCTGCTCTATAGTATCTCACCACTGAGGGGCAGCCCAGTCCTCCCTCTGTTATTGGGGTGTATAATATGGCTGCTCTATAGTATCTCACCACTGAGGGGCAGCCCAGTCCTCCCTCTGTTATTGGGATGTATAATATGGCTGCTCTATAATATCTCACCACTGAGGGGCAGCCCAGTTCTGTTATTGGGGTGTATAATATGGCTGCTCTATAGTATCTCCCCACTGAGGGGCAGCCCAGTCCTGTTATTGGGGTGTATAATATGGCTGCTCTATAGTATCTCACCACTGAGGGGCAGCCCAGTCCTCCCTCTTATTGGGGTGTATAATATGGCTGCTCTATAGTATCTCACCACTGAGGGGCAGCCCAGTCCTCCCTCTGTTATTGGGGTGTATAATATGGCTGCTCTATAGTATCTCACCACTGAGGGGCAGCCCAGTCCTCCCTCTGTTATTGGGGTGTATAATATGGCTGCTCTATAGTATCTCACCACTGAGGGGCAGCCCAGTCCTCCCTCTGTTATTGGGGTGTATAATATAACTGCTCTATAGTATCTCACCACCCAGTCCTCCCTCTGTTATTGGGGTGTATAATATGGCTGCTCTATAGTATTTCACCACTGAGGGGCAGCCCAGTTCTGTTATTGGGGTGTATAATATGGCTGCTCTATAGTATCTCACCACTGAGGGGCAGCCCAGTTCTGTTATTGGGGTGTATAATATGGCTGCTCTATAGTATCTCACCACTGAGGGGCCGCCCAGTCCTCCCTCTGTTATTGGGGTGTATAATATGGCTGCTCTATAGTATTTCACCACTGAGGGGCAGCCCAGTTCTGTTATTGGGGTGTATAATATGGCTGCTCTATAGTATCTCACCACTGAGGGGCAGCCCAGTTCTGTTATTGGGGTGTATAATATGGCTGCTCTATAGTATCTCCCCACTGAGGGGCAGCCCAGTCTTGTTATTGGGGTGTATAATATGGCTGCTCTATAGTATCTCACCACTGAGGGGCAGCCCAGTCCTCCCTCTGTTATTGGGGTGTATAATATAACTGCTCTATAGTATCTCCCCACTGAGGGGCAGCCCAGTTCTGTTATTGGGGTGTATAATATGGCTGCTCTATAGTATCTCCCCACTGAGGGGCAGCCCCAGGGCCGGCGTCAGCACCCGGCACAGCGGGCAAATGCCGGGGCCCTGGGGAGAGAGGGGGGCCCACTCATGCTGTCATAGATACAGCTGGGAGAGCAGAGCAGGAGATAACACGCTCTCTTGGCCTATAAAGTCACTGCTGGCTGCGTTCTCTTAACCCCTATGTGCCAGCTCTGACACAAGCATCTTATCACTCAGTGAGTGCAGCCAGGCAGGCACAAATAGGGGTTAAGAGAAGGCAGTCAGCGTGACATTGTTTGTGGGGGGAGAGAGCACGTTCTCTGCTCTGATCTCCGCCCCTGGCTGGCTGCCGTGCTGCTGAAGTTATGAGGCAGATTCAGGAGGAGCTCCTAGTCCTACCAGTGCATGAGTGAGTGGCGCTGCTATATACTATGTGGGCAGCGCTGCTATATACTACGTGGGCTGCTATATGCTACGTGGGCTGCTATATACTACATGGGCTGCTATATACTACGTGGGCAGTGTTATATACTACATGGCTGTGTTTATATGCGATCATGAATCGGGGTATGTGTTAAAGGGGGGGCCCACTGAGACTCTTTCGCCCGGGGCCCTCAAAAACCTGGAGCCGGCCCTGGGCAGCCCAGTTCTGTTATTGGGGTATATAATATGGCTGCTCTATAGTATCTCACCACTGAGGAGCAGCCCAGTCCTCCCTCTGTTATTGGGATGTATAATATGGCTGCCCTATAGTATCTCACCACTGAGGGGCAGCCCAGTCCTCCCTCTGTTATTGGGATGTATAATATGGCTGCTCTATAGTATCTCACCACTGAGGGGCAGCCCAGTCCTCCCTCTGTTATTGGGGTATATAATATGGCTGCTCTATAGTATCTCACCACTGAGGGGCAGCCCAGTCCTCCCTCTGTTATTGGGGTATATAATATGGCTGCTCTATAGTATCTCACCACTGAGGGGCAGCCCAGTCCTCCCTCTGTTATTGGGATGTATAATATGGCTGCTCTATAATACATCACCACTGAGGAGCAGCCGTCAGTGCTATATAATATGATTGCAATATATTAACCCCTTTACCCCCAAGGGTGGTTTGCACGTTATGGACCGGGCCAATTTTTACAATTCTGACCACTGTCCCTTTATGAGGTTGTAACTCTGGAACGCTTCAACGGATCCCGGTGATTCTGACATTATTTTCTTGTGACGTATTGTACTTCATGATAGTGGTAACATTTCTTTGATATTACCTGCGTTTATTTGTGAAAAAAACGGAAATTTGGCGAAAATTTTGAAAATTTCGCAATTTTCCAACTTTGAATTTTTATGCAATTAAATCACAGAGATATGTCACGCAAAATACTTAATAAGTAACATTTCCCACATGTCTACTTTACATGAGCACAATTTTGGAACCAACATTTTTTTTTGTTAGGGAGTTATAAGGGTTAAAAGTTGACCAGCAATTTCTCATTTTTACAACACCATTTTTTTTTAGGGACCACATCTCATTTGAAGTCATGTTGAGGGGTCTATATGATAGAAAATACCCAAGTGTGACACCATTCTAAAAACTGCACCCTTCAAGGTGCTCAAAACCATATGCAAGAAGTTTATTAACCCTTCTGGTGCTTCACAGGAATTTTTGGAATGTTTAAATAAAAATGAACATTTAACTTTTTTCACAAAAAATTTACTTCAGCTCCAATTTGTTTTATTTTACCAAGGGTAGCAGGAGAAACTGGACCCCAAAAGTTGTTGTACAATTTGTCCTGAGTACGCTGATACCCCATATGTGGGGGTAAACCACTGTTTGGGCGCATGGGAGAGCTTGGAAGGGAAGGAGCGCCGTTTGACTTTTCAATGCAAAATTGACAGGAATTGAGATGGGACGCCATGTTGCGTTTGGAGATCCACTGATGTGCCTAAACATTGAAACCCCCCACAAGTGACACCATTTTGGAAAGTAGACCCCTAAGGAACTTATCTAGAGGTGTGATGAGCACTTTGACCCACCAAGAGCTTCACAGAAGTTTATAATGCAGAACCATAAAAATAAAAAATCATATTTTTTCACAAAAATTATCTTTTCGCCCCCAATTTTTTATTTTTCCAAGGGTAAGAGAAGAAATTGGACCCCAAAAGTTGTTGTACAATTTGTCCTGAGTACGCTGATACCCCATATGTGGGGGTAAACCCCTGTTTGGGTGCATGGGAGAGCTAGGAAGGGAAGGAGCGCCATTTTACTTTTCAATGCAAAATTGACAGGAATTGAGATGGGACGCCATGTTGCATTTGGAGAGCCACTGATGTGCCTAAACATTGAAATCCCCCACAAGTGACACCATTTTGGAATGTAGACCGCCTAAGGAACTTATCTAGAGGTGTGATGAGTACTTTGACCCACCAAGTGCTTCACAGAAGTTTATAATGCAGAGCCGTAAAAATAAAACAAAAATTTTTTCCCACAAAAATTATTTTTTAGCCCCCAGTTTTATATTTTCCCGAGGGTAACAGGAGAAATTCGACCCCAAAAGTTGTTGTCCAATTTGTCCTGAGTACGCTGATACCCAACATGTGGGGGGGAACCACCATTTGGGTGCATGGGAGGGCTCGGAAGGGAAGGAGTGCCATTTGGAATGCAGACTTAGATGGACTGGTCTGCAGGCGTCACATTGCGTTTGCAGAGCCCCTAATGTACCTAAACAGTAGAAACCCCCCACAAGTGACCCCATATTGGAAACTAGACCCCCCACGGAACTTATCTAGATGTGTTGTGAGAACTTTGAGCCCGCAAGTGTTTCACTACAGTTTATAACGCAGAGCCGTGAAAATAAAAAATCTTTTTTTCCCACAAAATTTATTTTTTAGCCCCCAGTTTTGTATTTTCCCAAGGGTAACAGGAGAAATTGGACCCCAAAAGTTGTTGTCCAATTTGTTCTGAGTACGCTGATACCCCATATGTTGGGGTAAACCCCTGTTTGGGCACACGGGAGAGCTCGGAAGGGAAGGAGCACTGTTTTACTTTTTCAACGCAAAATTGGCTTGAATTGAGATCGGATGCCATGTCGCGTTTGGAGAGCCCCTGATGTGTCTAAACAGTGGAAACCCCCTAATTATAACTGAAACCCTAATCCAAACACACCCCTAACCCTAATCCCAACAGTAATCCTAACCACACCTCTAACCCTGACACACCCCTAAACCTAATCCCAACCCTATTCCCAACCGTAAATGTAATCTAAACCCTAACCCTAACTTTAGCCCCAACCCTAACTGTAGCCTTAACCCTTGCCCCAACTCCAACCCTAACCCTAGCCCTAAACCTAGCCCTAACCCTAATGGGATAATGGAAATACATTTTTTAAATGTTTCCCTAACTAAGGGGGTGATGAAGGGGGGTTTGATTTACTTTTATAGCGGGTTTTTTAGCGGATTTTTATGATTGGCAGCCATCACACTAACACATTTTGAGAACTATAATTTCTCCATATTTTGGTCCACAGAGTCATGTGAGGTCTTGTTTTTTGCGGGACGAGTTGACGTTTTTATTGGTAACATTTTCGGGCACGTGACATTTTTTGATCGCTTTTTATTCCGATTTTTGTGAGGCAGAATGACCAAAAACCAGCTATTCATGAATTTCTTTGGGGGGAGGCGTTTATACCGTTCAGCGTTTGGTAAAATTGATAAAGTAGTTTTATTCTTCGGGTCAGTACGATTACAGCGATACCTCATTTATATAATTTTTTTATGTTTTGGCGCTTTTATACGATAAAAACTATTTTATAGAAAAAATAATTATTTTTGCATCGCTTTATTCTGAAGACTATAACTTTTTTATTTTTTGGTTGATGATGCTGTATGGCGGCTCGTTTTTTGCGGGACAAGATGACGTTTTCAGCGGTACCATGGATATTTATATCCGTCTTTTTGATCGTGTGTTATTCTACTTTTTGTTCGGCGGTATGATAATAAAGCGTTGTTTTTTGCCTCGTTTTTTTTCTTTTCTTACGGTGTTTACTGAAGGGGTTAACTAGTGGGCCAGTTTTATAGGTCGGGTCGGTACGGACGCGGCGATACTAAATGTGTGTACTTTTATTGTTTTTTTTATTTAGATAAAGAAATGTATTTATGGGAATAATATTTTTTTTTTCATTATTTGGGATTTTTTTTTTTTTTTTACACATTTGGAAAAATTTTTTTTTACTTTGTCCCAGGGGGGACATCACAGATCGGTGATCTGACAGTTTGCACAGCACTCTGTCAGATCACCGATCTTACTTACAGCACTGCAGGCTTCACAGTGCCTGCTCTGAGCAGGCACTTGGTAAGCCACCTCCCTCCCTGCAGGACCCGGATGCCGCGGCCATCTTGGATCTGGGCCTGCGGCAGGGAGGGAGGTAGGAGACCCTCGGAGCAACGCGATCACATTGTGTTGCTGCGGGGGTCTCAGGGAAGCACGCAGGGAGCCCCCTCCCTGCACGATGCTTCCCTGTACCGCCGGCACACCGCGATCATGTTTGATCGCGGTGTGCCGGGGGTTAATGTGCCGGGGCAGTCTGTGACCGCTCCTGGCACATAGTGCCGGATGTCAGCTGCGATAGGCAGCTGACACCCGGCCGCGATCGGCCGCGCTCCCCCCGTGAGTGCGGCCGATCGCGCTGGACGTACTATTCCGTCCATGGGAATTAAGGCCCACCCCACATGGACGGAATAGTATGTCCAATGACAGAAAGGGGTTAAGCGAATAAAAACTTAGATGGAAGGAGTGCTTCGTTAATGAATTAATGACTGCACTGTAACACTTTTGTGTGATTCTTGGTTTTAGGAGACAATGATTTTGGCAGCAGAGGATTTGGAAGATCAGGTAATGTTCCATGTCTTTTCCAGTAATATAGGCTGGATGTGAGGCTGGTAACTCCCAGTAATATAGGCTGGATGTGAGGTCTGTTTCTCCCAGTAATATTGGCTGGATGTGAGGTCTGTGTTTCTCTCCCATTAATATAGGTTGGATGTGAGGTCTGTGTGTCCCCCCAGTAATATAGGCTGGATGTGAGGCCTGCAACGCCCAGTAATATAGGCTGGATGTGAGGTCTGTGTGTCTCCCAGTAATATAGGCTGGATGTGAGGTCTGTGTGTCTCCCAGTAATATAGGCTGGATGTGAGGTCTGTGTGTCTCCCAGTAATATAGGCTGGATGTGAGGTGTGTCTCCCAGTAATATAGGCTGGATGTGAGGCCTGTGTGTGTCTCCCAGTAATATAGGCTGGATGTGAGATCTGTGTGTCTCCCAGTAATATAGGCTGCGGACTCTACCGCAAATTTTAACCTAGCCTTAGATGGTGGCGCGAGGGCATGGCCACTGCTCCTATTCCCATGGGGCTGTTAGATGAGTGCATGGTGGCACGAGTGCATGGCCACTGCTGTATTCCCATAGGGCTTTTAGAGTCCCATTAGCGCACAGTCGTCCTTTTGCTCTTAGAGCGCCCCAAGAGATTTCCAAGGAATTCCACATTAACAATTTTCTACTTTTTAGGTGGCAGTAGTGGTTTCAGAGGCTGGAGAGGCCATGGGAGAAGAGGTAAGGCCTCACTCCCCTCATTTTAGTGTCTTCCCCGTTGCAGCAGTCATTCATGAACTTGCTGTAAACTAAAAATATTTAATTTTTGATTATAAAAAATTAATTGACCACAGAAATATAAACACACGAGATAAATGAGGAAATATAAGTATTTTTACATTATGCACAAATAAGGCAACGATGTAATACTGACTGTACAAACTGCAGTATTAAAAACTGCCTAATAGAAATACAATAATTTCCTGGTGGTCAAAATAAACAAAAACTGAATCCATAAATATGGAGACGATAGATAATTGGTGTGGAAAATCAAAAGTAGCAAAATGACAAGTCGTCCAACCCCAGCACGTTTTTTGCCATCGTTCTTCTCAAGCATTTGTCAATTATAATAGTATCTCCCCACTGAGGGGCAGCCCAGTCCTCCCTTTGTTATTGGGATGTATAATATGGCTGCTCTATAGTATCTCACCACTGAGGGGCAGCCCAGTCCTCCCTCTGTTATTGGGGTGTATAATATGGCTGCTCTATAGTATCTCACCACTGAGGGGCAGCCCAGTCCTCCCTCTGTTATTGGGGTGTATAATATGGCTGCTCTATAGTATCTCACCACTGAGGGGCAGCCCAGTCCTCCTCCTGTTATTGGGGTGTATAATATGGCTGCTCTATAGTATCTCACCACTGAGGAGCAGCCCAGTCCTCCCTCTGTTATTGGGGTGTATAATATGGCTGCTCTATAGTATCTCACCACTGAGGAGCAGCCCAGTCCTCCCTCTGTTATTGGGGTGTATAATATGGCTGCTCTATAGTATCTCCCCACTGAGGAGCAGCCCAGTCCTCCCTCTGTTATTGGGATGTATAATATGGCTGCTCTATAGTATCTCCCCACTGAGGGGCAGCCCAGTCCTCCCTCTGTTATTGGGATGTATAATATGGCTGCTCTATAGTATCTCACCACTGAGGAGCAGCCCAGTCCTCCCTCTGTTATTGGGATGTATAATATGGCTGCTCTATAGTATCTCACCACTGAGGAGCAGCCCAGTCCTCCCTCTGTTATTGGGATGTATAATATGGCTGCTCTATAGTATCTCACCACTGAGGAGCAGCCCAGTCCTCCCTCTGTTATTGGGATGTATAATATGGCTGCTCTATAGTATCTCACCACTGAGGAGCAGCCCAGTCCTCCCTCTGTTATTGGGGTGTATAATATGGCTGCTCTATAGTATCTCACCACTGAGGGGCCGCCCAGTCCTCCCTCTGTTATTGGGGTGTATAATATGGCTGCTCTATAGTATCTCACCACTGAGGGGCAGCCCAGTCCTCCCTCTGTTATTGGGATGTATAATATGGCTGCTCTATAGTATCTCACCACTGAGGAGCAGCCCAGTCCTCCCTCTGTTATTGGGGTGTATAATATGGCTGCTCTATAGTATCTCACCACTGAGGAGCAGCCCAGTCCTCCCTCTGTTATTGGAATGTATAATATGGCTGCTCTATAGTATCTCACCACTGAGGAGCAGCCCAGTCCTCCCTCTGTTATTGGGGTGTATAATATGGCTGCTCTATAGTATCTCACCACTGAGGGGCAGCCCAGTCCTCCCTCTGTTATTGGGGTGTATAATATGGCTGCTCTATAGTATCTCACCACTGAGGGGCCGCCCAGTCCTCCCTCTGTTATTGGGGTGTATAATATGGCTGCTCTATAGTATCTCACCACTGAGGGGCAGCCCAGTCCTCCCTCTGTTATTGGGATGTATAATATGGCTGCTCTATAGTATCTCACCACTGAGGAGCAGCCCAGTCCTCCCTCTGTTATTGGGATGTATAATATGGCTGCTCTATAGTATCTCACCACTGAGGAGCAGCCCAGTCCTCCCTCTGTTATTGGGATGTATAATATGGCTGCTCTATAGTATCTCACCACTGAGGAGCAGCCCAGTCCTCCCTCTGTTATTGGGGTGTATAATATGGCTGCTCTATAGTATCTCACCACTGAGGAGCAGCCCAGTCCTCCCTCTGTTATTGGGGTGTATAATATGGCTACTCTATAGTATCTCACCACTGAGGAGCAGCCCAGTCCTCCCTCTATTATTGGGGTGTATAATATGGCTGCTCTATAGTATCTCACCACTGAGGAGCAGCCCAGTCCTCCCTCTATTATTGGGGTGTATAATATGGCTGCTCTATAGTATCTCACCACTGAGGGGCAGCCCAGTCCTCCCTCTGTTATTGGGATGTATAATATGGCTGCTCTATAGTATCTCACCACTGAGGGGCAGCCCAGTCCTCCCTCTGTTATTGGGATGTATAATATGGCTGCTCTATAGTATCTCACCACTGAGGAGCAGCCCAGTCCTCCCTCTGTTATTGGGGTGTATAATATGGCTGCTCTATAGTATCTCACCACTGAGGAGCAGCCCAGTCCTCCCTCTATTATTGGGGTGTATAATATGGCTGCTCTATAGTATCTCACCACTGAGGAGCAGCCCAGTCCTCCCTCTGTTATTGGGGTGTATAATATGGCTGCTCTATAGTATCTCACCACTGAGGGGCAGCCCAGTCCTCCCTCTGTTATTGGGGTGTATAATATGGCTGCTCTATAGTATCTCACCACTGAGGGGCAGCCCAGTCCTCCCTCTGTTATTGGGGTGTATAATATGGCTGCTCTATAGTATCTCACCACTGAGGAGCAGCCCAGTCCTCCCTCTGTTATTGGGGTGTATAATATGGCTGCTCTATAGTATCTCACCACTGAGGGGCCGCCCAGTCCTCCCTCTGTTATTGGGGTGTATAATATGGCTACTCTATAGTATCTCACCACTGAGGGGCAGCCCAGTCCTCCCTCTGTTATTGGGGTGTATAATATGGCTGCTCTATAGTATCTCACCACTGAGGGGCAGCCCAGTCCTCCCTCTGTTATTGGGATGTATAATATGGCTGCTCTATAGTATCTCACCACTGAGGAGCAGCCCAGTCCTCCCTCTGTTATTGGGATGTATAATATGGCTGCTCTATAGTATCTCACCACTGAGGAGCAGCCCAGTCCTCCCTCTGTTATTGGGGTGTATAATATGGCTGCTCTATAGTATCTCACCACTGAGGGGCAGCCCAGTCCTCCCTCTGTTATTGGGGTGTATAATATGGCTGCTCTATAGTATCTCACCACTGAGGGGCCGCCCAGTCCTCCCTCTGTTATTGGGGTGTATAATATGGCTGCTCTATAGTATCTCACCACTGAGGGGCAGCCCAGTCCTCCCTCTGTTATTGGGATGTATAATATGGCTGCTCTATAGTATCTCACCACTGAGGAGCAGCCCAGTCCTCCCTCTGTTATTGGGATGTATAATATGGCTGCTCTATAGTATCTCACCACTGAGGAGCAGCCCAGTCCTCCCTCTGTTATTGGGATGTATAATATGGCTGCTCTATAGTATCTCACCACTGAGGAGCAGCCCAGTCCTCCCTCTGTTATTGGGGTGTATAATATGGCTGCTCTATAGTATCTCACCACTGAGGAGCAGCCCAGTCCTCCCTCTGTTATTGGGGTGTATAATATGGCTGCTCTATAGTATCTCACCACTGAGGAGCAGCCCAGTCCTCCCTCTGTTATTGGGGTGTATAATATGGCTACTCTATAGTATCTCACCACTGAGGAGCAGCCCAGTCCTCCCTCTATTATTGGGGTGTATAATATGGCTGCTCTATAGTATCTCACCACTGAGGGGCAGCCCAGTCCTCCCTCTGTTATTGGGGTATATAATATGGCTGCTCTATAGTATCTCACCACTGAGGAGCAGCCGTCAGTGCTATATAATATGATTACAATATATTAACCCCTTCATGACCAAGCCTATTTTGACCTTAAAGACCTGGCCGTTTTTTACAATTCTGACCACTGTCCCTTTATGAGGTAATAACTCAGGAACGCTTCAACGAATCTTAGCGGCTCTGAGAATGTTTTTTCGTGACATATTCGGCTTCATGTTAGTGGTAAATGTAGGTCGATAATTTTTGTGTTTATTTGTGAAAAAAATGGAAATTTGGCAAAAATTTTGAAAATTTCGCAATTTTAAAATTTTGAATTTTTACTCTGTTAAACGAGAGTTATGTGACACAAAATAGTTAATAAATAACATTACCCACATGTCTACTTTACATCAGCGCAATTTTGGAAACAAAATTTTTTTTTTTTGCTAGGAAGTTGTAAGGGTTAAAAGTTGACCAGCGATTTCTCATTTTTACAGCACAATTTACAAAACCATTTTTTTTAGGGACCACCTCACATTTGAAGTCAGTTTGAGGGGTCTATATGGCTGAAAATACCCAAAAGTGACACCATTCTAAAAACTGCACCCCTCAAGGTGCTCAAAACCACATTCAAGAAGTTTATTAACCCTTCAGGTGCTTCACAGCAGCAGAAGCAACATGGAAGGAAAAAATGAACATTTAACTTTTTAGTCACAAAAATGATCTTTTAGCAACAATTTTTTTATTTTCCCAAGAGTAAAAATAGAAACTGGACACCAAAAGTTATTGTACAATTTGTCCTGAGTACGCCGATACCCCACATGTGGGGGGGAACCACTGTTTGGGCGCACTACAGGGCTCGGAAAGGGAAGGAGCGCCATTTGACTTTTTCAATGAAAAATTGGCTCCAATCTTTAGCGGACACCATGTTGCGTTTGGAGAGCCCCTGTTTGCCTAAACATTGGAGCTCCACCACATGTGACCCCATTTTGGAAACTAGACCCCCCAAGGAACTTATCTAGATGCATAGTGAGCACATTGAACCCCAGGTGCTTCACAAATTGATCCGTAACCATGAAAAAGTACTTTTTTTTCACAAAAAATTTATTTTGGCCTCAATTTGTTCATTTCCACATGGGCAACAGGATAAAATGGATCCTAAAATTTATTGGGCAATTTCTCCTGAGTACAGTGACACCTCACATGTGGGGGTAAACCACTGTTTGGGCACACGGCCGGGCTTGGAAGGGAAGGAGCGCCATTTGACTTTTTGAATGAAAAATTAGCTCCAATTGTTAGCGGACACCATGTTGCGTTTGGAGAGCCCCTGTGTGCCTAAACATGTGAGCTCCCCCACATGTGACCCCATTTTGGAAACTAGACCTCCCATGGAACTAACCTAGATGTGCGGTGACCACTTTAAACCCCCAAGTGCTTCACAGAAGTTTACAACGCAGAGCCGTAAAAATAAAAAAATAATTTTTCTTTCCTCAAAATGATGTTTTAGCAAGCAATTTTTTATTTTCACAAGGGTAACAGGAGAAATTGGACCCCAACAGTTGTTGCCCAGTTTGCACTGAGTATGCTGGTACCCCATATGTGGGGGTAAACCACTGTTTGGGCACACGTCGGGGCTCGGAAGGGAAGTAGTGATGCTTTGAAATGCAGACTTTGATGGAATGGTCTGCGGGCGTCATGTCGCATTTGCAGAGCCCCTGATGTGCCTAAACAGTAGAAACCCCCCACAAGTGACCCCATTTTGGAAACTAGACCCCCCAAGGAACTTATCTAGATATGTGGTGAGCACTTTGAACCCCCAAGTCCTTCACAGAAGTTTACAACGCAGAGCCATGAAAATTAAAAAAAAAAAACATTTTTCTTTCCTCAAAAATGATGTTTTAGCAAGCAATTTTTTATTTTCACAAGGGTAACAGGAGAAATTGGACCCCAATAATTATTGCCCAGTATGTCCTGAGTACGCTGATACCCCATATGTGGGGGTAAACTACTGATTGGGCACACGTCGGGGCTCGGAAGGGAAGTAGTGGCGTTTTGAAATGCAGACTTTGATGGAATGGTCTGCGGGCGTCACGTTGCATTTGCAGAGCCAATGATGTGCCTAAACAGTAAACCCCCCCACAAGTAACCCTATTTTGGAAACTAGACCCCCAAAGGAACTTATCTAGATATGTGGTGAGCACTTTGAACCCCCAAGTGCTTCACAGAAGTTTATAACGCAGAGCCGTGAAAATAAAAAAATAATTTTTCTTTCCTCAAAAATTATGTTTTAGCAAGCAGTTTTTTTATTTTCACAAGGGTAGCAGGAGAAATTGGACCCCAATAGTTGTTGCCCAGTTTCTCCAGAGTATGCTGGTACCCCATATGTGGGGGTAAACCACTGTTTTGGCGCACGTCTGGGCTCGGAAGGGAGGAGCACCATTTGACTTTTTGAACGCAAGATTGGCTGGAATCAATGGTGGCGCCATGTTGCGTTTGGAGGAGACCAGCAGAGCAAAGTGTATGCATACAAATTGGGATCACCACATAAATATAGAAAATATACAAAAGTATCTTTATTTATTTGTGGAACACAACACAAAAACATAAAAACATTTAAAAACCCCTAATAAGACCTGGGGTAACGGGTCCATACAAATAACAGATAAATGCCATAATGGAACATACAACACTGCACAGCAAATATACATAAAGAAACATTACAATAAGAAAGGACACAAACCCATTGTCCATTTAGAGATTCAGAGAGGATAAGCTATGGTGTACTCTAACCCACAAACCTATACCATAATAGGCAAGCCATATGAGTAACAAGCAATACAAAGGTCACTATGTGTGACTCCACGAGGTGGTCTGATCCAAAAAGTACCAGACCCCACTAGTACACCGGGGGATATATGCCCCAATCCTGTGATCTTACCCTATCTAGAGATAAGGCTGGTAGTACAGCTTCTGGAAAATGGGTTCGTGGGCTTAATGAGCTGTGCGGTTGCAGAGACCCCTGATGTGCCTAAACAGTGGAAACCCCTCAATTCTAACCCCAACACACCCCTAACCCTAATCTCAATTCTAGCCATAACCCTAATCAACTCTAGCCATAACCCTAATCACAACCCTAATCCCAACACACCCCTAACCACAACCCTAACCCCAACACACCCCTAACCCTAATCCCAACCCTAACCATAATCCTAACCCTAATCCAAACCCTAACCCCAACACACCCCTAACCACAACCCTAACTCCAACACACCCCTAACCATAACCCTAACCACAAGCCTAATCTTAACCCTATTTCCAACCCTAGCCCTAATTCCAACCCTAACTCTAATTCCAACCCTAACCCTAAGGCTATGGGCCCATGTTGCGGATTCGTGTGAGATTTTTCCGCACCATTTTTGAAAAATCCACGGGTAAAAGGCACTGCGTTTTACCTGCGGATTTACCGTGGATTTCCAGTGTTTTTTGTGCAGATTTCACCTGCGGATTCCTATTGAGGAACAGGTGTAAAACGCTGCGGAATTCGCGCAAAGAATTGACATGCTGCAGAAAATACAACACAGCGTTCCCACGCGGTATTTTCCGCACCATGGGCACAGAGGATTTGGTTTGCCATAGGTTTACATGGAACTGTAAAGCTGATGGAAAACTGCTACGAATCCGCAGCGGCTAATCCGCAGCGGGTCCGCAGCCAAATCCGCACCGTGTGCACATAGCCTAATTCTAAGGGTATGTGCACACGATGCGGAAAACGCTGCGGATCCACAGCGTTTCCGCTGCTGCGGGTCCACAACAGTTTCCCATGAGTTTACAAAAAACGCTGCGCACATGCTGCGGAAAAAACTGTGCGGAAACGCAGCGGTTTACATTCCGCACATTTCACTTCTTTCTGCGAATTCCGCAGCGGTTTTACAACTGCTCCAATAGAAAACCGCAGTGAAATCCGCAGAAAAACTGAGGTAAATCCGCGATAAATCCGCAGCGGTTTTGCACTGCGAATTTATAAAAACTGCTGCGCAAAAATCCGCAGAGGACCAGAATACGTGTGCACATTCCTAACCCTAACAAAATTTTTTCTTTATTTTATTATTGTCCCTACCTATGGGGGTGATAAAGGGGGGGTCATTTACTTTTTTTTTTTTATTTTGATCACTGTGATAGGTTTTATCACAGTGATCAAAATGTACATGGAACGAATCTGCCGGCCGGCAGATTCGGCGGGTGCACTGCGCATGCGCCCGCCATTTTGGAAGATGGCAGTGCCCAGGGAGAAGACGGACGGACATCGGGAGGCCCGGTAAGTATAAAGGGGGGAGATCAGGGCATGGGGGGGAGGAGGGCGTCGGAGCATGGGGGTGTGGCATCGGAGCACCGGGGTAGCGGGCAGGAGGACGGGGGAGCGGAGCACAGGACGGAGGGGAGCAGAACATATATCGGAGGGCTGGGGGGGCGATCGGTGGGGGGGGGGGGGTACACCAGTGTTTCCAGCCATGGCCGATGATATTGCAGCATCGGCCATGGCTGGATTGTAATATTTCACCAGTTTTTTAGGTGAAATATTACAAATCGTTCTGATTGGCAGTTTCACTTTCAACAGCCAACCAGAGCGATCGTAGCCACGGGGGGTGGGGGTGAAGCCACCCCCCCTGGGCTAAACTACCACTCCACCTGTCCCTGCAGATCGGGTGAAATTGGAGTTAACCCTTTCACCCCTTCTGCAGGGACGCGATCTTTCCACGACGCCACATAGGCGTCATGTGTCGGATTGGCACCGACTTTCATGATGCCTACGTGGCGTCAAAGGTCGGGAAGGGGTTAAGCGAATAAAAACTTAAATGGAATGAGTGCTTCGTTAATGAATTAATGACTGCACTGTAACACTTTTGTTTGATTCTTGGTTTTAGGAGACAATGATTTGGCAGCAGAGGATTTGGAAGATCAGGTAATGCTCCTGTCAGGGTCGTCACGACAATACCCTTCCTTCACCAGTCATTCCAAATCAGATTATGTGAGCATTGGTACCGGATAAGAATGATTCAGACAAAGGCTGGTTCAATCTCATTGCATGCTCGTACTTCCACACGTAGTGGCAACGTCACAGCAACTGACTTTATTTCCTAATACACAACATTATATGATCTATTGGGGGAAGGTGTGCAGAGGGTGGGGTTAGGCGGGGTTTAAGCAATGTATCTAGTATTCAGTCTTTCTGGTTGGCTCTGACATCATCTGATGGATCTTCCCTTCTCCACGTCGCTTTAAGTATCATTTCAAGAGAAATGATACTTGGCTTCTGGAATGTGTAACTTGCTTCTTTAGCAGAATCAGAATTTAGGGCAAAGGTGAATACTGGCAGCCATGTTAAATACAGTTACATTTGCATTAGCAAGCATAAAGGGGAAAAACTTATTGTTTCACAGCATAAGAATACATAAAAGTACAAAAGAGTTTAAAGATATATATTTTCACCTTGACACTCCATGTCTTTCCAGTAATATAGGCTGGATGTGAGGCCTGTAACTCTTATTAATATAGGCTGGATGTGAGGTCTGTGTGTCTGTCCCAGTAATATAGGCTGGATGTGAGGTCTGTGTGTCTCTCCCAGTAATATAGGCTGGATGTGAGGTCTGTGTGTCTCTCCCAGTAATATAGGCTGGATGTGAGGTCTGTGTGTCTCTCCCAGTAATATAGGCTGGATGTGAGGCCTGTAACTCCCAGTAATATAGGCTGGATGTGAGGTCTGTGTTTCTCCCAGTAATATAGGCTGGATGTAAGGTCTGTGTGTCTCTCCCAGTAATATAGGCTGGATGTGAGGCCTGTGTGTGTGTCTCCCAGTAATATAGGCTGGATGTGAGGTCTGTGTCTCTCCCAGTAATATAGGCTGGATGTGAGGTCTGTGTCTCCCAGTATTATAGGCTGGATGTGAGGCCTGTGTGTGTCCCCCAGTAATATAGGCTGGATTGTTATGGACCTGGTGGTTAGGAGCACCCGGAACGACCTGATGGTTAAACTCTCACAGGACAAGCTCTGGGAAGTGGGAACTCTGCTGACTGCAACCCCTAATCCTATCACACAACTAGAAATAGCCGTGGAGCGAACCTAACTCGGCCTAGACGCCTCTTCACAGCCTAAGAGCTAACTAGCCCTAGAAATAGAAAATAAAGCCTACCTTGCCTCAGAGAAATTCCCCAAAGGAAAAGGCAGCCCCCCACATATATTGACTGTGAGTTAAGATGAAGTCACAAACACAGAAATGAAACAGGTTACAGCAAAGGGAGGCCCGACTTACTAAACAGACAGAGGATAGGAAAGGTATCTTTGCGGTCAGCACAAAAAACTACAAAAGACCACGCAGAGTGTGCAAAAAGACCTCCGCACCGACTCACGGTGCGGAGGTGCCACTCTGCATCCCAGAGCTTCCAGCTAGCAAGGCAAAATCATTATAGCAAGCTGGACAAGAAAGCAATGAACAAATAATTAACTAGCAGGGACTTAGCTTCTGCTGGAGTAGACAGGTCACCAGAAAGATCCAAGAGCGAACTGAACCAGTACAAGAACATTGACAGCTGGCATGGAGTAACGATCTGAGTGGAGTTAAATAGAGCAGCCAGCCAACGAATAAACTCCATCACCTGTGGAAGGAACCTCAGGAGCAGCAGCTCCACTCACAGCCACCAGAGGGAGTCCATGAACAGAACTCGCCGAAGTACCATTCATGACCACAGGAGGAAGTTCGATAACAGAATTCACAACACTGGATGTGAGGTCTGTGTGACTCCCAGTAATATAGACTGGATGTGAGGTCTGTGTGTCTCTCCCAGTAATATAGGCTGGATGTGAGGCATGTGTGTCTCCCCCAGTAATATAGGCTGGATGTGAGGTCTGTGTGTCTCCCAGTAATATAGGCTGGATGTGAGGTCTGTATGTCTCTCCCTGTAATATAGGCTGGATGTGAGGCCTGTAACTCCCAGTATTATAGGCTGAATGTGAGGTCTGTGTTTCTCCCAGTAATATAGGCTGGATGTGAGGTCTGCGTGTCTCTCCCAGTAATATAGGCTGGATGTGAGGCCTGTGTGTGTCTCCCAGTAATATAGGCTGGATGTCAGGTCTGTGTCTCCCAGTAATATAGGCTGGATGTGAGGCCTGTGTGTGTCTCCCAGTAATATAGGCTGGATTTGAGGTCTGTGTGTCTCCCCATAATATAGGCTGGATGTGAGGTCTGTGTGTTTCCCAGTAATATAGGCTGGATGTGAGGCCTGTGTGTGTCTCCCAGTAATATAAGCTGGATGTGAGGCCTGTATGTCTCTCCCAGTAATATAGGCTGGATGTGAGGCTTGTATGTCTCTCCCAGTAATATAGGCTGGATGTGACGCCTGTGTGTGTCTCCCAGTAATATAGGCTGGATGTGAGGCCTGTATGTCTCTCCCAGTAATATAGGCTGGATGTGAGGCTTGTATGTCTCTCCCAGTAATATAGGCTGGATGTGACGCCTGTGTGTGTCTCCCAGTAATATAGGCTGGATGTGAGGCCTGTATGTCTCTCCCAGTAATATAGGCTGGATGTGACGTCTATGTGTCTGTGCTGAGGGCTCACAACATAATCCGCAAACATTGGCCACTCCTGAACAAAGCTTACCCCAACATCCAGATTTTCAGGAATCCACGACTCATGTGCACCAGACGCCCTAACAACATACGTGACACTGTTGTAAAGGCGGATCTAGGATCCGTCAAAACCACATCTACCAGAACCCTCAGTGGACAGAGAAGGACTGGTACCTTCCCATGCCTCAGTTGCATGAGTTGTTCAAACGTCATCAAGGGCAACGAGGTAGTCCATCCACGCACGGGCAAATATTATCCCATTAAGGACTAATATACATGCGAGTGCAATTTTGTCGTGTACATCATTAAGTGTCCTTGTGGCCTACTATATGTGGGCGAAAGAACTCAAGCCATTAGGGATCGTATCTCAAGCCGCAAATCTACAATCAGATGTGACAAATTATGGTTACCCCTTCCTGCCCATTTCAAGGAAGCTAAATATAACGTGGCCCAACTCAGGTTCCAGATAATAGAGAAAGTCCCAAGACCAAGGAGGGGCGGGAATCATATTAAGCTGTTGAAACAGCGCGAAACATATTGGATATGTACTCTTGACACTCTTCATCCTAGGGGTCTCAACCATATATAGATTGGTTAATATAATAAAAACTCTAATTTTTTCTCCTAGATCAATTGAGTTCATAGTCACAACCGATGTGCGTAGCCGAGATGGTAAGATGAACCACTCCTTATTCTGCCCCCCCCCCTCCCTCCCCACATCTTTCCTATGCTTTTTTTCTATGCTTTTCTATGCTTTTTTTCCCCTTTTATTTAGTTTATTTGGTTTGGACTCCTACGTGTATGCTCGATTTATTTCATTTGTTGCAAATCAGTTCTATTAATTTATTCTCTTTATTTGATCTATACTTCATCCATGTATTTTTTCATTTACCATTTGATTTTTTCATTTCATTATTTAATTACTATTATTATTTTTTATTAATATTTTTATTCTTCTGTATCCCGTTTTTTCATTCTGTACTTTTACGCATTACCCTGTGATTTTGCATATTTGTTTGATTAATTATTTCCATTTATCTTTGAGTCCACGCTTTACATATCATGTTCCCTAAATGTCATCATTTACTTGTTCCATTCTGTGTATCCATCAGTCATCCTTTATTATTTACCTCTCTTCCAACACCCACATCCACCTATCCATGTTTACTCTTCTCTTCCTATCCTTGTGTCCCATCATCTACATACTGCCTTTTCCACACTCCTCTCGGCAACGATTCACCATGCAGCCTCCCTATGCATGCGGCCCCTCCTCTTCCCTGCTCTTACCACATACACTAAGTCACCGCGTCAGCCCGCCCTCCACTTATGTTGCCATGGTTACGCATATACTAGCCCATTACACAGACGCACACACCGTCGCTGGGCTTCTGCGCATGCGCCGGCGTTCATCTGGACTTCCGGTCACCTGACCGGCCGATGCGCTATAAGGCAGTGAGCTCTGCTGACTGGCGCTACCTCCTTCTTCTTGGGCGCACACCAGCCAGCCCTCCCACTTTGCCACCAACGTCGGCTTTTTCAGCCACGATCTCAGGCACCGCGTGACTTTCCTGCTGTAAGCTCAGCTACTGTTGAGATAAGTACCGTTCCTTTTTTACTTCCCACTATACTTACCTTGCCTTGCAGCTTCCTTTATCTTCAGCATAAATATCTACCTCAAGGCTACAGTTTATCCCAACGTGGTAATTACTACACTTTATTGGTTACCACCACTCATAGTGATATATACTACTGGCTATTGAACCCGTTCTACGCCCGGGTGGCAAGCATTTATATTGGTATATGGTCTCCATCATGTGCTGCTGCCATCCTGCGCCCGTTCTGTCATGTGCTGCTGCCATCCTGCGCCCGTTCTGTCATGTGCTGCTCCCATCCTGCGCCCCCGTTCTGTCATGCGCTGCTGTCATCCTGCGCCCGTTCTGTCATGTGCTGCTCCCATCCTGCGCCCATTATGTCATGCGCTGCTGCCATCCTGCGCCCGTTCTGTCATGTGCTGCTGCCATCCTGCGCCCGTTCTGTCATGTGCTGCTGCCATCCTGCGCCCGTTCTGTCATGTGCTGCTGCCATCCTGCGCCCGTTCTGTCATGTGCTGCTGCCATCCTGCGCCCGTTCTGTCATGTGCTGCTGCCATCCTGCGCCCGTTCTGTCATGCGCTGCTGCCATCCTGCGCCCGTTCTGTCATGTGCTGCTGCCATCCTGCGCCCGTTCTGTCATGTGCTGCTCCCATCCTGCGCCACTATTGTATTATATGCCCCCGTATGCTGCTGCCATATAAAAAAAAAATACCATACTCACCTATCGTCCGGCTCCACTGCAGGTGTGTCTTCAAGAAAATGGCGCCGGAAAGCGCGGACTGCGCAGGCGCCGATTCCGGCAGCAGGAATCGGCGCCTGCGCAGTCCGCGCTCTCCGGCGCCATTTTCTTGAAGACACACCTGCAGTGGAGCCGGAGTGTGTGTTCAAGAAAATGGCGCCGGAAAGCGCGAACTGTGCAGGCGCCGATTCCGGCAGCAGGAATCGGCGCCTGCGCAGTCCGCGCTTTCCGGCGCCATTTTCTTGAACACACACTCCGGCTCCTCTGCCTGTGACTGGACTCTGTCACAGCAGAGGAGACGGAGCCGCACGCAGCGCTGGAACGGAGGACAGGTGAATATACTTACCCTCCCTCCTGGCGCGTCCACGGTCCCTGACTCTCCGGTGGAGATCGCGGTATGCGTTCAGTGCTTACGCATACTGCGATCTCCTGGGAGCGTCACTCTGTGGGGGCCAGACTGCGCCGGCGCTTGCGCCTATGCAGTCTATAAAGGCTTCGGACAGAGTGACGCTCCCAGCGTTATATTATAGATGTTCTGAATCTCTTCCATATTACCCTCTCTTTTAGTGGTACCACCATTCATCATACCCTAGCCACAGGAATTATTTATGTCTCTCCAAGCTGGGCACTAGTGTAAGTTTTTTCCATATCACGCTTTTACCTTTCACCCTTCCCCCCTTTTTTTCCTTCTCTCCCTCCTCTTCCCCATTCCACCACATCATATGACACCTATTGGATACAAGACTATCCCATTATGGGGTGCTTACGATTCATGTTTTTTTGTTATCCCTAACAGTACATACCTAAACAATGTTTCTCTTCTCCCTGATGGGATTATACAAATACGATTAATACTTTATTGCAACGGTATGTCCTCTTTTGTACTTTTGCCACACATTCTTCCATCTAACTACGTGTACATTATGGTTATTTTCGTTTTTTTTTTCCTTTTTTCCTATTCTCGGCATGCCCACACACCCTATTATAAAAGTGATTTGTTCCAACACCTAACTATGATCAGTACATGGTCTGCTTCACTTATGCACTTTTTCCATGACATGGCTCAATTTCTTTGAATATATGTATATATTTTTACCTGGCTGTATATATTGTATTTTTATGTATATATTTCTTTCATTTTTTTCAGCGACATTGTGATCAAGGCCACAGAGTGGCCGAAACGTTAAATTACCTGTCGCTTATAACCTGTTAAATTAATAAATTTCACTTGAAGCAAAATCCGCTCTGAGTGCAGTGATTATTGACTTTGCTGTTTATGGGATCCCTGAATCCGTTCACCAGCACCATACAATCTACCCTAAGTTGTGTGCCAGCTAGCCGTTTCTTCTCCCAGTAATATCGGCTGGATGTGAGGTCTGTGTGTCTCTCCCAGTAATATAGGCTGGATGTGAGGTCTGTGTGTGTCTCCCAGTAATATAGGCTGGATGTGAGGCCTGTATGTCTCTCCCAGTAATATAGGCTGGATGTGAGGTCTGTGTGTGTCTCCCAGTAATATAGGCTGGATGTGAGGCCTGTGTGTGTCTCCCAGTAATATAGGCTGGATGTGAGGTCTGTGTGTCTCCCAGTAATACATGCTGCAGACTCAACCGCAAATGTGAACCTAGACTTAGATGGTAGCGCGAGGGCATGGCCACTGCTCCTATTCCCATGGGGCTGTTAGATGAGTGCATGGCCACTGCTGTATTCCCATAGGGCTTTTAGAGTCCCATTAGCGCACAGTCGTCCTTTTGCTCTCAGAGGGCGTTCCAAGGAATTCCACATTAACAATTTTCTACTTTTTAGGTGGCAGTAGTAGTTTCAGAGGCAGGAGAGGCCATGGGAGAAGAGGTAAGGCCTTACTCCCATCATTTTAGTGTCTTCCCCGCTGCAGCAATCATTCATGAACTTGCTGTAAACTTAAAATATTTATTTCTCTATCACCTCTCACTGGGGGACACAGGAACCATGGGTGTATGCTGCTGCCACTAGGAGGCTGACACTATGCAAATAAGAAAGTTAGCTCCTCCTCTGCAGTGTACACCCCACCGACAGGAAGTAGGATATTCAGTTTAGCTTAGTGTCAGTAGGAGGTGGACACGGGTCTTTCATTAGACCCTTATCTACCTCAATGTGCGTCGTTTCTTTTCAGGTTTCCAGAGGGATACAGGGTGAACAGTCACGCCTGTAATCCCACAATAAGGACTATGAGTACGGCGTGTACTGCCACCCCGTATCCTCATAGATCCCTCAGCAGGACCATGATCCTAGCACACAAGCGTGCTCAGAAGTCCGGTTCTGGCTCCGTCCCCCACCCACTCGCCCACCAGAGCCTGTCGGTTGGAGGAGACGAGGACGTCCATCAGCTTGGACGTCTCATTCCTCTTCAGGTTAGTATCAGCGTCGGAAGTTGAGGTGAGTATTTCCCATCCCATCCCAAATCTTTCAATGGAGGTCTTACTAGGGGCTCCCAGATTACCTGGTCGTCGCTTGCACCCAGATTGCGCAGCACGACCCAGGATTATTGTTCCCATGCGGCATCTGCGGCCCCTCTGCCTTCTATTCCGGCACGCGGGGCCTTTACAGGCTGCCGCGCCGCTTCCTACGTTGCACTACTCTCCCCAGTGAGACAGCCCTGACAGGCTGTCGTGCCATTCTTCCTGCGGTGCGCTGCTCCGGCGCCGCAGTTTTAATGGGGCCGCACTTCCTTCTCCAGTGCGACAGCCCTGTCAGGCTGCCGCGCCGTGTCTCCCTGCGGCGCGCTGCTCCGGCGCCGCGGTTTTAATGGGGCTGCACTTCCTTCTCCAGTGCGACAGCCCTGTCAGGCTGCCGCACCGTGTCTCCCTGCGGCGCACTGCTCTGGCGCCATGGGTTTTCATGGCGGCCACTCCATCCTCTCCAGCGTGACAGCCTTGGCAGGCTGCCGCGCCGTTTTTCTAACTGCGGCGCACTGCTCCGGCGCCACAGCTCTCTCCTCCGGCGGTCGCTGGCCTGTAATTTAGGCCCCGGCTTCTGCCTGGGCCTACTTCCAGTGCCGCGCTTTGTCCACTTCCGCTTTCATCGGGTGGGCTTTCTCCTGCCCGACAATCTCTTTACTCCCCGCCCACCGGCGTCATCTTGGTGCTCCTGGGCCCATGACTTCTACGCCGCTGCTTGGCGCCACATCGCAGCAGGGCGCATGTTCCAGCGCCCTTTCAGAGGTCACCATCTGCGGTTCATCCAGACTGCAGCCAGGTCCTTTTTTCCCCAGCACATGCTGTCTCCGGCGGGGTCCCCTGCATCCTCCTTAGGTTGCCGTCTCATCGCTGGAGCCCTGGACCTGTGCCATGTTGCCGGTCGCAGCTACAGCTGGGAGCAGTCTACAGGACTCTACTATTACTGTGAGTAGCTCTGCTATGTAGTCTATTACTCCCCTCTCCTGTTCCCCTAACCTTCAGGCATCATTTAGTGGGTCTGTTCCCAGGCCTAATCCTATAAGGAGAGCGTTCCCGTCCTCCTGCTTCCTCTTGTCAGCTGCAGCAACTCTCTGTCCAGGAGTCTCTACCCCGGGTGAGACCGAGACCCATATCCCTGGGTGGGCTTTCCTTCTGTCTCAGTCTGGGGCGGACCTCACCAGGATGTCACGACCTTGGTGTCCGTGCCTGTCCGCAATTGCTAGTGGGTCACAGGATTCTCCGTCCAGCCTTGTTCTACTCAGGCCCCAAGAGATACAGAGCAAAATACTAGGTTCCTTTTTTCGGAGGGATACAGGGTGAACAGTCACACCTGTAATCCCACATTATGGACTATGAGTACGGCATGTACTGCCACCCCGTATCCTTATAGATCAGACAGCAGGACCATGATCCTAGCACACAAGCGTGCTTAGAGGTTCGGTCCCAGCTCCATTCCCCACCCACTCGCCCTCCAGAGCCTGTCGGTTGGAGGAGACCAGGACGTCCACCATCAGCGCCATGGACGTCTGACACCTTTCTTTCCCGCTCCATCTTGCCCTCCGGTCTGGACCGGTGAGATCCCTCTTCCTGATCCTCCTCTCTCTCGAGAGAGAGAAGGGCTTCCTCGGTCATGTTTGCAGAGGAAGTTTCAGACTTGGATAACCTTATTGTTGCAATCAACCAGATCCTAAGCATCATGGACACCTCTACGGAACCCGCAGAATAGGCGGTTTTCGTTTAGATGGTCAAACCACCTTCCAAGGTCGTTGCCCCACACACTGAATTTGTGGTGGTACTTGCCAGGGGAAATGCGAGCCATACCAGATGCTTTCAGACAGGGAAGCGTCTCAGCATCCTATATTCCTTCTCTCCTGAGCTCATCGCTAACTGGACTGATTCCTCGGCAGGAAGCGGACAATTCTGGACTAGTCAGTTCCCAGACTGTCTACCAACTTGGCATGGGTTCCAAGGATACAATTATAGAACCGCTGGATAAATCAGCCTTTGAAACGGCTGCTTCTACTTTGTGCCTCGGCCATTGCCTCTACCTGGGTCTCAAGGACCATAGATAGATGGACCAAACAGCCTTGTAAGAGCACCCCGGCTGGAGCTCCTCCGGGGTAGCTAGCCGACCTGACGGACCAGATTTCCTATGCAGGGAAATATTTGGTATCTGCCTCCCTAGATGCGCGGCTTGTGTAGCTCATGCATCCAGCAATATCGTGGCCATCCGACGGAATATTCGGCTCTACACACAGCAGGCGGACTTGTCTTCAAGAAGTCACTTACCGACCTCCCCTTTCAGGGGGCCTGTCTCTTTGGTTACATGCTGGAACAAATTATTAATGACGCCACGGGAGGCACAAGTTCCCTTTGTCCTTTCGCTGTTTTGCGGCGTCGTCGGAAGATTCCTCTAGCTAACACAGGCTGCTATCTCGTCTGGCTAGAGAAAAGGCTTCCTTTAAGCCTATCCCTTCCCAGCATTCCCGCAACTCCCATGGTTGGTCCACAAGGCCTAGACCTGGCAGATCTTCCTCAGCATAACTCGTGCTAACGGCCCAGCGTTTCTTCCAGTTTGGGCGGGCATCTCCTGCCTTTTTCAGGGATGTTTGGCTGGCTTCGGTGGAGGACGTTTAGATCAGGGAGGTGGTATCCTCTGGATACAAGATAGGGTTCGCTTCGCGGACCGGAATCGCTTCTTTGAATCCCGCCCTCTAAAAATCCTCCTCCGATCTCAGGTTTATTTGCGTCCATTACCTTCCTTCTTTGTTCGGAGGTTATTGTTTCCGTCCCACAGCAGGTACGCTTCACAGGTTTCTATTCAAACCTGCTTGTAGTGCCGAAGAAGAGCGGCGCAGTTCGACCCATTCTGTCTCTGAAGTTAGTGAACAGAAGGTTCCGCATGCAGCATTTCAGGATGAAGTTTCTCTGTTCAGTCCTGGTTTCCATGGATCCACAGGAATTCCTGTGCTCCATGGATATCCAAGATGCCTTGCTCCATGTCCTGATTTTTTTTGAGGATCAGGGGCCTAGTGCTCATTCCATACCTTGAAGTCATCCTCATCAAGCCTCTACCCCTCTCTCAGGCCCAGGAGGGTCTGACCATCGTCCTCAACTCCCTGTCCCGTTTCTGGTGGCTGGCCAACAGAACAAAGTCTTGTCTTGTTCCGAGTCAACGTCTCGTCCTCTTAGGCATGTTGTTTGACACCGCCAGGGGTTTTTCTTCTCAAGAAGCGGGCAATTCTCCATATGGAGTTCGCTCTCTGCAGGGCCCTCGGCTACCTTCCTTCCGTTCAGCTACGACGATCCTGTGATGCATGGTGACAGCTCCGTAAGCGTTCTCTTTTGCGCTGTTCCACTTGAGTCCACTTCAGCAGGCTATCCTTCCTCAGTGGGACACGTCTGTGCTGTCTCTGGACCCTCCAATCCGACTTTCCATCCGATTCTAATAGCCTCTCAACTGTGGCTGTCATCCTCTCTCATTCCCCATGTCCGGTCCTCCCCAAGGCAGGTGGTGACGACGGTCACCAGCCTTCCCGGCTGGGGTGCGTTTTCTCGCCATCCGTCATTGAAAGGGGCGTTGGTCGGAGCAAGAGTCCTCTCCGCCGATCGACACCCTTGAGATAGGGGCCTTTCTTCTATCCCTGAGTCACTGGGAAAGGCTTCTCAGAGGTCTGCCAGTCAGAATCCAGACGTCCAATGCCTCGGCTGTGGCTTATGTCAATCGCCAGGGAGGGAATCAGTGTAACAACTCTGCTGGCATCACAGCATGGCCTCTCATTTCTCACACAATCTTACCCACTGCTCCAGGCCATGATGTGGTTTCTGTTTCATGCCAGCTGCATATTCTGTCTCTCTGCTCTCTGCATGCTTCCTGGCTGTGTGCATAGGGGGCCGGCGCCTGAACTCTCTGGTTCTTATAGGAATCAGGTGCATCTGTCTAATCTGTTCCTGACCAATTACCAAGAGGCCTCCAGTATATAGTGCAGCTCCACCCAGTGGACTAGGCCTGTGCAATGTGTTAGCTCAGTTTGTGTTTAGCTGCTGAGTTTGCCATGCCTTGCTCTGAGTTACTCCCTCTCTGGAGGCTTTTCTCTGTGCTATTGCCTTGATCTTGTTGTCCGCCCTCCAGGAGGCAGAATATCCTGGTCCCTGTGTCTTTGTCCTTGTGTCTTTTTCCATTACCTTGTCTGTACTTAGTCTTATCTCGGTCTCCTTGTCTGTGGCTTCCTTCCCTGCTGTGTCTTTCCTTGTGTTCTCAGTCTGCTTACACTCCGCACTCTTGCGGCTCTGCCTGCTCTGTATCTTAAGGTACCGTCACATTCAGCGACGCTGCAGCGATCTAGACAACGATGCCGATCGCTGCAGCGGCCCTGCGCTTAGTAACCCGATGTTTACCCTGGTTACCAGTGAAGACATCGTTGAATCGGCGTCACACACGCCGATTCAGCGATGTCTGCGGGAGTCCAGTGACGAAATAAAGTTCTGGACTTTCTGCTCCGACCAACGATGGCACAGCAGGATCCAGATCGCTGCTGCGTGTCAAACACAACGATATCGCTAGCCAGGATGCTGCAACGTCACGGATCGCTAGCGATATCGTTGAGTGTGAAGGTACCTTTAGTGGCTTTACCGCTGCTCCTCACTCCTGCGGTTCTGCTCCATTCTGCTCTGCTCCGCTCGCGTTGCTGCACTAATCTCTTACTGCAGCTCCTCTCCGCAATCCTTGCGGTTCCACTCTGCTTAGCTTCTGCAGTATCTCTTGCTGCAGCTCCTCTCCACATTTCTTGTGGCTCTGCTCTGCTTAGCTTTTGTTGCTGTGCTATCTCTTGCTGCTCTACAGCTCCTATTCGCAGCCTTGCAGTTCTCTTCCAGTCTGAACAGGTCCCAACCTGTTCCCTCTTACTTCTTTCATACTACATTTCCGTATCTGCACCTCCTGTGTGAACAGGTCCTTACCTGTTCCTCCATATTACATTTCCGTTCTTGCACCTCCAGTGTGAACAGGTCCCTACCTGTTCCTCCTAACTATATATCCGTACCTGCACCTCCAGTGTGAACAGGCCCCTACCTGTTCCTTCATACACCACATCAACCAGTCCTGTGTTCTCTGCCGTGCCTTCCAAACCAGTGTTCCTGCCAGTCCTGCCGTCCTAGCCAGTCCTGTGTTTCCTGCCGTCCCTGCCAGCCCTATGTTCCTGCCAGCCCTGTGTTCTCTGCCGTGTCTCTGCCATGTCTCTGCCTGCCTTGTGTCTCAGCCCTGCCAGCCACTTCGTCTGAGTTTCAGCCGTGCTCTTCTGCCAGTCCTGCCTGATGCCCGCACCAATCCTGGTGTTCCTGTCTCCCAAGTGGGATCAGCAGCCACAGCCAGACATCACCCTGGAGTAGCACCTGGCAGCTGCCTGCTGCACAAGCCTGACCTCACCATCAGAGGCTCCAGTGAAAACCCAGGCAGCTGTCATAGTCACGCCTCTTCCAGGGTAGTCTGGTTTGTGGCACAGTGGGGCCACAAACCCCCCGAGCTCACGCCCACCAGTCAGGGCGTGAGCGTGACAATCAGTCTCTTGGCAATGGCGGAGGTATCCAAGATCCTCCTCTGGGCAGAGGCGACGGTTTCGGCACTATCCGCAGTGCATATCCCCGGCGTGGACAACTAGTCGCAGTGTTTTCTCTGCCGCGAAGGCCTTGCGGCAGGACAGGGGTCCCTGCTTCAGGAGGTCTTCCTTCCTCTTGTTGTGGATACCGATACTTTAACCATTCCTAGGTCGCTATTTGTACTTCCCTTTCTGTTCCTCCCTTCCCTTTCTTCCCAGGCTGTTGAAGATCAATGTGGAGGGGGTGCCGGTCATTCTGACCGCACCAGATTGGCCCAGAAGGTTCTGGTTCGCTGAGATCGTCCATCTCCTCGCGGACTCCCACTGGAGGCCCCCAGTCAGGTCAGATCTTCTGTTCCAGGGACCCATCTGCCGCAGACTTCTTGGTGGCTCAAGTTAACAGCTTTGCTGTTGAAACCTTCCATTTTGGCCGTTTTCTCTAGGCGGGACTTGATGCTGGCCTTGCCCTTAGTTCTCTGAAGGGTCAGATAGCAACCCTCTCCATCCTTTTTCTGAAGTCCCTTTCAGAGGTCCTTAGCTACTGGCTATCACGGTACGAAGATTTATATCCGTCCCGTTCTCAGATCAGAACTGTTCTTCAAGTGGCGCATGCGGCTCTCCCGTACCACACTCCCGTGGATCCCTGGGACCTCAATCTTGTTCTGAAGGCTCAGTGGAGTTTCCCCCTTGAGCCTCCCCATGAGCCTCACTGTCTATTCTGTCCTGCAAGGTGGCTTTTCTGGTGGCCATCTCCACGCGTCTCGGAGTTGGTGGCTCTCTCCTGTCGCCCCATTTCTTGGTTTTTCACCAGGATAGGGTAGTTTTACGGCCTTCGTCGCCTTTTCTTCCTAGGGTGGTGTCCTCCTTTTACTTGAATAAGATCGTCCTTCCCACCTTTGTCCTGCTCCGATCGATTCTTTGGGGCGTTCGCTGAACAGGCTAGACCTAGTCAGGGCGGTGAGGATCTATTTGTCTAGGACCGCCTTCTTTAGGAAGACGGACTGTCTTTTTGTTATTCCTGCCGGCCTCCAAGGTTACGATTGTTCTCTGGATCAGACCTGCCATTCTGGAGGCTCACCGGGTCAAGAACAGAGTGACTCCTCCTGGTATTAAGACTCACTCTGCCCCGGGCAGTGGGCGCCTCCTGGGTGGTACACCATGGGGCATCCGCCCTACATCTTTGCTAGGCAGCAACCTGGTGTTCCGTTCACTCTTTTGCCAAGGGTTATAAGCTCCATACCTGCGCTTCGGCAGTTGCCAGCCTAGCCGGAAGGATCTTGCAGGCGGCAGTGGTGATTCCTCCGACCTGAATGGAGTTTTTCTCCTGTTCCCACCCCAGGAACTGCTTTGGGACGTCCCATGGTTCCTGTGTCCCCCAATGAGAGGCGATAGAGAAAACAGGATTTTTGGTTGCTTACCGTAAAATCTGTTTCTCGGAGCCTTCATTGGGGGACACAGCACCCTCCCAAGTTAAACAGATTTGTTTATTGTGTGATACTGTTAACGTTTGTGTTCATTGAACGCTCTTTGAGTGTTTGAAACTGTTAAACTGTAAAGCGCTGCTTGGGTTTGTTGGCTCTATATAAATGAAGATTATTATTATATTATTATTCTTTGTCCTTTACACGTTGCTTCTTCTACTGCTTTCTCGCTAACTGAATATCCTACTTCCTGTCAGTGGGGTGTACACTGCAGAGGAGGAGCTAACTTTTTTATTTGCATAGTGTCAGCCTCCTAGTGGCAGCAGCATACACCAATGGTTCCTGTGTCCCCCAATGAAGGCTCCGAGAAACAGATTTTATGGTAAGCAACCAAAACCCTGTTTTCTCTGTCCCCCATGACGGCACCACGGAGAGAGGGGATCCGCCCACCAAGGACAGGAAACCTACAGATAAAAAGGCGGTACCTCTCTCCCGCATCAGTTTGTGGTTTCCTGTTCTTGATGGGGAACCTGCAGCAATCTCACCTCAGATCGTCGTTGGAATTCCGGGGCCAGTCAGACCGGTTCAGGCAGCGGGGGTTCTCTGCCTCAGCTGGCATGGACACCAGAAGCGCCGCCGCTGGGATCAGTAGGTCTCTAGGGTGCGTGGGGAGCAGTAACAAGGATGCTGCTGCTCCTAAAAGAATCTTCACAGTAGCCGGCCAGGAGCTCCGCAAGCACCACGAGGGGTCCCTCCAGGTGTAGATACATGGCGCGGGCAATGAACGCACTAGCAGCCGTATCATCGTGCCGGAGATTGGCGGCAACGTGAGCCTCCTTGCGCAAGGAACCTCTGGAATGAGGTAATGCACATGCGCGGGACGACGCGCCCGGTACACTGCATGCTGGGGTAGTCACGCGTGCGCACACGGCTTTGCGGCCTTTCCTGCGCAAAGCTTCTCTGGGAAGAGGCAATGCGCATGCGCAAGGGGGGGTGATGTACCGGCCACAATGCATGATGGGTCCGGTCGATGTTATGACCTGGTGGTTAAGAGGCCACACTGAAATGACCTGGTGGCTAAAACGCAACATGGAACGAGCTCTGAGAAGGTGGTATCTCTACTGACCGCAGTCCCTAATCCTAACAACACAACTAGAAATAGCCGTGGGATGTTCCTGACACTCCCTAGACACTTCGTCACAGCCTAAGATATAACTACCCCTAAAGAAGGAAATAGAAAGCTATCTTGCCTCAGAGAAACCCCCAAAAGGAAAGATAGCCCCCCACAAATATTGACTGTGAAAGGAGAGGGAAATGATGAACACAGAAATGAAATTAGAATTCAGCAAAGGGAAGGCCAATACTAAACTAGATAGACAGAGAGCAAAGGATACTGTGCGGTCAGTATTAAAAACTACAAAATCCACGCAGAGTTTACAAAAATGAACTCCACACCGACTCACGGTGTGGAGGGGCAAATCTGCTTTCCCAGAGCTTCCAGCTAGCCTAAATAAGACATAGTGACAAGCTGGACAAAAGAGACAAAATGCAAAGCAATAGAGTCCTGTTATGATCCGGTGGTTTGGACAAATAATGGACCTAATTGTTACTGATAATAAGGACGAGCTCTGGGACGTGGGAACTCTGCTGACCGCAATCCCTAAACCTATCAAAACACACTAGAAATAGCCGTGGATTGCGCCTAACGCTCCCTAAGCAACTCGGCACAGCCTAAGAAACTAGCTAGCCCTGAAGATAGAAAAATAAAACCTACCTTGCCTCAGAGAAATTCCCCAAAGGAAAAGGCAGCCCCCCACATATAATGACTGTGAGTAGAGATGAAAATACAAACACAGAGATGAAATAGATTTAGCAAAGTGAGGCCCGACTTATTGAACAGACCGAGGATAGAAAAGGTTACTTTGCGGTCAGCACAAAAACCTACTAAAAACCACGCAGAGAGTGCAGGGAAAAATACCTTCCGCACCGACTCACGGTGCGGGAGGCGCCCCTCTGCGTCCCAGAGCTTCCAGCAAGCAAGGCAATATTGACAAAAGCAAGCTGGACAGAAAAAATAGCAAACAAGCAAAATAGCACAGAGGAACTTAGCTTCTGCTGGAGCAACAGGAACTCAGAACGATCCAGGAGCGAACTAGAGCCATAGTACAACATTGACAGCTGGAAAGGGGCAAAGATCTAAGTGGAGTTAAATAGAGCAGCCCACTAACGAATTAGCCTCGTCACCTGTGGAAGGAAACTCAGAAACACCCACAGGCACCAGAGAAAGTCCATGGACAGAACCAGCCGAAGTACCATTCATGACCACAGGAGGGAGCCTGACAACAGAATTCACAACAGAGTCCAAACAAATGGACAAACAAACTAGCAAAACTTATCTTTTGCAGACAAGGACTGGCCATATGAGAAATCCAAGGAAAGAATCAAATCCAACCAAGAACATTGACAGCAGGCATGGACTAAAGCCCAGAGCAGGTTTAAATAACAAACCCAGGCAAGGCGATTAGTGAAGGCAGCTGCTACAGCTACCTAACGGAGCAGCAGTTCCACTCGAAACCACCAGAGGGAGCCCAAGGGCAGAACTCGCAAACATACCATTAGCAACCAAAGGAGGGAGCTCCAGAACGGAACTCACAACAGGTCGGAGAGTGAGCAGACATCCGGTCACAAGAAGATCTACCTACCACATGGGAAAAAAGACTATGTAAATTATGTATAGAGCAAACACTCTGTGAAGGGCTTCCCGCGTTCGCTACAGAACTCAAATCGTTAATCAAAATCCAAGTGGAGGATACCTTTAACCCCTTCAAGTTGCGGCCCTTTTTCGTTTTTGCGTTTTCATTTTTCACTTCCCTCGTTCCCAGAGCCATAATTTTTTTATTTTTCCGTCAATATGGTCATTTGAGGGCTTATTTTTTGCGGGACAAGTTGTACTTTTGAACGACACCATTGGTTTTACCATGTCTTTTACCAGAAAACGGGAAAAAAATTCCAAGTGCGGTGAAATTGCAAAAAAAGTGCAATCCCACACTTGTTTTTTGTTTGGCTTTTTTGCTAGGTTCATTATATGCTAAAACTGACCTGCTATTGTGATTCTCTAGGTCATTACGAGTTCATAGACATCTAACATGTCTAGGTTATTTTTTATCTAAGTGGTGAAAAAAAATTCAAAACTTTGCTTAAAAAAAAAAAGTGCCATTTTCCGATACCCGAAGCGTCTCCATTTTTCATGATCTGGGGTCGGGTAAGGGCTTATTTTTTGCGTGCCGAGCTGACGTTTTTAATGATACCATTTCGGTGCACATACGTTCTTTTGATCGCCCGTTATTGCATTTTAATGCAATGTCACGGTGACCAAAAAAACGTAATTCTGGCGTTTCGGATTTTTTTCTCGCTACTTTGTTTAGCGATCATGTTAATGCTTTTTTTTATTGATAGATCGGGCGATTCTGAATGCGGCGATACCAATTTTTTAGGATGGGGCGAAAGGGGGGTGATTTAAACTTTTATATTTTTTATATTTTTTTTCATATTTTTAAAAACATTCAGTGGCAGATCTTGTCAGAGGCAATTTATCTAGGAGGAGATTTAGAAAGTCAGTTCAGTTTCTCATCAAACACAACTTTCTCACTAGAATGGTGGACAAAGGAGAGCAATCTGGGCCGAGGTATTCCATGGGTAGTCCCAATATCAAAGGTGGTAACCACAGACGCAAGTCCCAATGGTTGGGGGGCTCACCTAAATGATTTAGTGGCTCAGGGGACCTGGTCAGACAACTTGAAACCAGTATCTTCCAATATGAAAGAGCTACTAGCAGTGAAATTCGCGCTCATAGAATTCCTGAACCCCCTTCGCTCACATCATGTAAGAATATTTTCAGACAACAGAGTGGTAGTGGCTCACCCGAATCACCAGTACCCACTCTCAACCGTTAATGGAAGTAACACAATCAATCTTACAGATAGCCGAGAACAATCTAGCATCCTTGTCAGCCCTCCACATAAAAGGGGTGGACAATTTCAGGGCAGACTACCTAAGTCGGTCTAAGACAAGGGGAATGGGAGTTGAACCTATCCATATTCAACCAGATCGAGGAGAAATAGGGGACTCCTGTTATAGATCTTTTCGCGAACAATCTGAATCGGAAAGTGGCTACCTTTTGTTCCATAAACCCAGCAGGGAACCCTGTAGCGTTGGACGCTTTTCTAAAGGTACCGTTACACTAAACGATTTACCAACGATCACGACCAGCTATACGACCTGGCCGTGATCGTTGGTAAGTCGTTGTGTGGTCGCTGGGGAGCTGTCACACAGACAGCTCTCTCCAGCGACCAACGATCAGGGGAAAAACTTCAGCATCGTTGAAACTGTCTTCAACGATGCCGAAGTCCCCGGGTAACCAGGGTAAACATCGGGTTACTAAGTGCAGGGCCGCGCTTAGTAACCCGATATTTACCCTGGTTACCATTGTAAAAGTAAAAAAAAAAAGCACATACTCACATTCCGATGTCTGTCACGTCCCCCGGCGTCAGCTTCCCTGCACTGTGTAAGCGCCAGCCGTAAAGCAAAGCGGTGACGTCACCGCTGTGCTCTGCTTTACGGCCGGCCGGCGCTGACACAGTCATTGCGGGAAGCTGATGCTGGGGAACGTGACAGACATCGGAATGTGAGTATGTGTTTTTTTTTTTTTACTTTTACAATGGTAACCAGGGTAAATATCGGGTTACTAAGCGCGGCCCTGCACTTAGTAACCCGATATTTACCCTGGTTACCAGTGAACACATCGCTGGATCGGCGTCACACACGCCGATTCAGCGATGACAGCGGGTGATCAGCGACCAAAAAAAGGTCCTGATCACTCCCAGCGACCAACGATCTCCCTGCAGGGGCCTGATGGTTGGTCGCTGCCACGCATAACGATTTCGTTAACGATATCGTTGCTACGTCACAAAAAGCAACGATATCGTTAACGAAATCGTTATGTGTGAAGGTACCTTTATTCCTTGGAATTTCAGACTAGCATATGCGTTTCCCCGAATCGCATTAATACCGGCAATTCTGAGGAAGATAAGGGAAGACAGAGCCCGAGTAATATTAATAGCCCCCTTTGGGCCGAAAAGAATTTGGTTTTCTTAGGTCAGGAGGATGTCCATATCCGATCCTTGGGTACTCCCAGATCTGCCCAATCTCCTATTCCAGGGACCAGTAGCACATCCGCAGGTGGCACGGCTGCATATGACAGCTTGGAATTTGAAAGGGCGTTGCTAATGGAAAAAAGGGTTTTCACAAGGTTTAGTATCAACCCTCCTGAAAAGAAGGAAATTAACAACCACCAAACAATATGGTAAAATCTGGAAGAAGTTCCTTTCTCCTACGCCTCACTGGGGGACACAGGACCATGGGTGTTATGCTGCTGCCACTAGGAGGACACTAAGTAATACAGAAAGAATAGCTCCTGCCCTGCAGTATACACCCTCCTGCTGGCTCCAAGTGAACCAGTTCTTGCTTAGTGTCTGTAGGAGGCACTTGGGTCTGCTTTCAGACCCCACCGTTTTTATTTTAATTTTTACTTTTTATTCTATTTTTTCACTTAACGGAGTGAATGGGGGCGATGGATCCTTTCTAGGTTCCGATCTCCCCCAAATCATCAACAGGCGAGCACATGGAGCGCTCCTCCCGTATCCTTTCCTGCAACGTTCGATGCCAGCCCTGAGCCCATCTTACGGGTGACGGTTCCTTCACGTTCCGATCTCCCCCCTCCATAGCAGGCGACCACATGGAGTAGCCCTCCATCTACCTCTCCTGGAGCCAGGTGTATAGCCGGACATAATATGTATGGCGTCCGTGCAGCCCCCCTCTGCATCACCACTGATATAGCGGATGACGCAAGGCGGCAGAAGCTCTCCACCCCCTCCCTGACTATGGCGATGGTGGATTGAGCACCGGCCCACTGCATCTACCGTGAGTACACTGCGGCGGCCGAGGCGCTGGGGGGTCCTGGTCCCCGGGGTATGGGAGGTCCGCACCTTTAAAGCCCGGGTCCGTGGGTGGTCCACAGTGCGGCAATTCATTCACGGAGTGTGGCTTAAGAACGGCGCTAATAGCGGTCGTGGCGCTGCAGGCCGCAACCGCAGGTTTAAAATTTAGCCCCCGGCCTTTTCCCTTCATACAGGCCGGAGTTTTGGCCACGCCCACCGGCAGTTACCGCCACCCACTCTTTTCTGGCGTTTCTCGTTCCTTGAGAAGCTCTCACTTCCTGATCTCGGTGGCCATCTTGGTACACCCACAGGGCTGATGCTGCAGCACTGCTCCAGCCTTTTCAATCACAGCCTTCAGGACTAGCGATTCCTGTGCATAACTCCTGTGGCATCGCACTGCGGACCTCCCCTGGGGACTCAAGACACAGGACCTGGGTAAGCTCCAGAAACATAGCTTAACCCTTCCCCTGTGTAATAATTATAGGGGATAACTCAGGAGACTCTTTGCGTGGAACAAGACAACTACAGGACACAGTTTTATAAGTGGTAAAGTCTATATTATCACACGGTGATTCAAACAGGTGCAGAGAGAGACTCAAGTCCATAACACTTGGTGTAAATATTAAACGCAGCTTAACAGTCTATAGGGAATTTCAGAGGAAAATGCAATCACGCAGAAAGTCCACGAAGCATAATTATTCTTGAGGATACTTGACACGAATAAGTCCTTGTTTAGTCCGAACACATATAGCTATGCTTATAAGGCAGTTCAAATAATATCTTAGCTCAACCAGGGAGGCCTGGATAATAGTCTCGTGCCGTGCTGCGCTAATCCTCTGGAATGCTCTACCCCAACAAATTAGGACCATCCAAAATTTGCATAGTTTTAGGCGCTCCCTCAAAGCACATTTGTTCAGAGCGGCCTATCATGTTCCCTAATCAGTTATTTTGTTTGTGTGTAGCCCATTCAATACTTCCACCCCCCACCCCCTGAAGATGGCTGGACCATCATTGTAAATACATCATTGTAAATGCACACCTGTACTTTGTATTTCCCCACCTCATTGTAGATTGTAAGCTCTCACGAGCAGGGTCGTCTTGTGTTGCTTTAATTATTGTATTGTTAACATTGTTACTTATGGCTGTTTGTGTTTGAAGCTGTTAAACTGCAAAGCGCTGCGGAATATGTTGGCGCTATATAAATAAAGATTATTATTATTATTATTAGTCTCAGGTTTTTGCAGAGCAGCAACAGCTTACATGTCCAACAAATGCAGATGGAAGAAAACACAAGCAGCAGATGAAGGAGGATTACTGGAAACTGGTGTATGCAGCAGGACCTCAGAGCAGAGTAGTAGGATCACCACACAGGTTCACAGGAGCAGGTATATAGCCAGGGAGTCACCAGGGTCAGGAGCTGGATGCAAGGCAGAATACTCTAGCACAGACTGAAGGCTGGGGTGGAGTTTTATAGCAGGAAGACACAGTGCACATGAGACCAAAGACGCCATCTTGGAAAAGGGCAGTAATGCAGAAAAAGTAATAAAAAATGTTCAGAGTCCTGACATTACTCCCTCCTTAGAAGCGGCCTCAGGACGATCCTGGACCTGGTTTCTCAGGGAATCTCTGATGAAAACGAGAAATCTTCTGTTGGGCATTGATGTTTTCCACAGGTTCCCAAGAGTCTTCTTCAGGGAAATATCCCTGCCATCTTATCAGATATTGGAGCCGATTCCTGCGAATCCTGGAATCAATAATTTCCTCCACCACAAATTGTTCTTGCCCATCAATCACTACAGGCTGCGGTGGCACAACACGTCCCTGAAAGGTATTAGGAGATACAGGCTTTAGTAAAGATACATGAAAAACTGGGTGTACCTTCATAGTCCTAGGCAGCTTCAGCCGGCAGGCCACAGAGCTCACAATACCGTTGATCTTGAAAGGGCCAATGAATTTCTGTCCAAGTTTTTGTGAAGGAACATTTAAAGGGAACGTGTCACCCTGAAAATCGCGGGTGAGGTAAGCCCACCGACATCAGGGGCTTATCTACAGCATTCTGTAATGCTGTAGGTAAGTCCCCGATGTAACCTGAAAGAGGAGAAAAAGACGTTAGATTATACTCACCCAGTGGCGGTCCCGCTGCTGGTCCGGTCAGATGGGTGTCTCTGGTCCACAGCGGCGCCTCCCATCTTCATTCCAAGACGTCCTCTTCTGATCTTCAGCCATGGCTCCGGCGCAGGCGTACTTTGCCCTGTTGAGGGCAAAGCAAAGTACTGCAGTGCGCAGGCGCCGGGCCTCTCTGACCTTTCCGGCGCCTGCGCACTGCAGTACTTTGTTCTGCCCTCAACAGGGCAGACAAAGTACGCCCGAGCCGTGGCTGAAGATCAGGAGAGAACGTCTTGGAATGAAGATGGGAGGCGCCGCAGCGGACCAGAGACACCCATCCGACCGGACCAGCAGCGGGACCGCCCCTGGGTGAGTATAAGCTAATGTCTTTTTCTCCTCTTTCAGGTAACATCGGGGGCTTATCTACAGCATTCTGTAATGCCGGTGGGCTTACCTCACCCGCGATTTTCGGGGTGACAGGTTTCCTTTAACTTCAGATTCTTAGTTGCTAACCACACGGAATCTCCTACCTTAAACATGGGTGCCATGAGACCAAAGACACCATCTTGGAAAAGGGCAGTAATGCACAAAAGGTAATAAAAAATGTCAGAGTCCTGACACCCTGTTAGTAAGCGCTCTCCTCAAGGCTATGCTATACTTCAATCAAAGCCTCACAAAAAGTCAGGGAAAAACCCACACTATGTTTTTTTGCGGCATGTACCGCTCGTCAGGTGTCATTACCCCGGGGTCACAATACTGCATTATGCACAGCTTGTGACCCGGTGACTGCTCAGGAACCACCTGTTACTGATACCGAACCCAGTGACCCTAGTCCCCCTGAGTGGGCTACCTCCCTTACCCGGTCTATGGCATCCCTGGCAAAAGCGTTAGAATCGTTCCGAGACCCTTCCTCTAACCAGGGCACTATTTCGGACGACGCTTCCGATGATCAGAACCCCTTGTAGTCCAGGGGTTGTACCTTGCCAAGGAGCTCTCACTCTTCCAGGAACAGGACTCATGCCATATCCTTAGATCATCACCGGGATTCGGGTTCTGAGAGCTCCATTTCTCGCTCCCCTTCCATTGGGTCTAGTAGAGAACCTGTTTCAGAGGACGATTCTGATACGTCCCTAGATCTGAAATTTTATCACGATCAGGAGACTCTCTCATTGAGTCAGTGAATAAGGCTTTGAAGCTTGAGGAGGAACCTTTATCTAAAACGGATCATGCCGTGTCCTTTAAGAGGACCAAGCAAGCTCACAGAGTATTCGCCACTCATCCCGAATTTAAGGGATTAATTGAATCTTACAAGATCCGTCCAGATAAACGATTCACAGGGCAGAAGCCCATGGAGTCAAAATATTCTTTCGCCCAGGATCCAAGAAAAGATTGGTTGCAGTCTCCCCTGATTGGCTACTAAGTCGGTTATATACTCCTCGGAGGGTGCCTCTATTAACCCTGCTGTTCTGTTCGGGTCATAGTGACCCGAACAGACTTTTTGCGGCCCTGTAGATTTTTTCTGTAAGTCTATAAAACTTGAGACTCCTTGACTTTTCCTCATTTGAGGGGACCTACCTATGAGTATTTGTTTTTGTTTTTTTTGGTTACTTTTTGCTACACGCAAAAAGTTACACTTGTTGTGTTCGGGTCATATTGACCCGACATCGTTTTATACAGCTGTGAGGCCATATTTTCAGTTAAATAAAGGAGTTATAACCTCAGTTGGGTCTATTTATTGCATCTACTATTGTATATCAATTGATTTATTTCCTAAATTATTTCAATGGGGTCGTACACGCGCTCTACCGGGGGTATGCATTGAGATCTGCGCACCATAAAAATGGCTTTATATTGATTATTTTTGGTGCGCAGTCTATTCTAAAATGTAGAGTGCATCCGGAGAGATCACTAGGCGTGCACTACACGTGTATATTATGCGCAGAATGGACTGCTCAGAATGCGCTGTCTAAGACGTTTTTGTTTTTTTTTTGTAAAGCTGAGCTGTAAATTCTTGCAAATAATTTTTTTTTTGCTAAGTAAGTCTGTCTTCCTGGCTTATCTGCTTGTTTTCAGAAGGGTTCTTATCTTCTCTGCTCTTATCAGTACACATATGCTAGCCCAGACATGTTACCTTTCAGTTTCTTTGGAGAGCAGCTGTGTGCTTCTACCCCCATGGCCTCTTCCGGCATCAAAAGAAAAAGATGCAGCTATTGCCCTTCTACTTGTGACAACAAGACGAGTATACATGTTCTGGCTGTAAAACATTTCTATGCAAAAATCATGTGTATTGTTTTTCATGCAAGAATCCGTAAATTTATATGATCATGTAAATATATTCACATTGTAATGTTTATTATCTTTAATTTTTCATCACAAAATGTTTGATTTGATTGTTTTGTTTTTTTGTTTTTTACAAAATATGTGTAGTTTTCTATTTTCGTTTTGCTCATTGGATGGATCTGTTTTTTCAGAATAAAAAAAAAAAAAAAAAGATTTCTAGTTCATTTTTCTTTTTTTTTACTACCAAACATGTTCACAAACAGTCTAGTAAGCAAAAAGTATTAAAAAAATGGAGTTAGAGTGTCTAAAATCAAGGTTTAATAAGCTGGGTCATAGTGACTCGGAACACTACAAGTGTATAGTAAATGCGAACAAAACAGCAGGGTTAAAAACCCAACCGATTGTCAGATCGACAATATGGCGCATACAGTCCTTGAAGCCTCAGCAGCCGCACTTTTCCCATCTTTTGCCGCTACGTGGGTGGCTAAGGCTATGACCCACTGGGCTTCAGATAGCCAGAGTTGGGGATTTTGTAGTGACCGCGTCCCTGGATGCCGCTAACTGCGCTTCTCAAGCAGCAAACGCCATCACCATCCGGAAGTCCTTATGGCTCAGGGACAGGCGTGCGGATTCTGCTTAAAAAAAGTCATTGACTTCTCTACCATATCAGAGCGGTCGCTTTTTTGGCGAAAAGCTCGACCAATTGATTTCCAACGCCACTGGAGGGAAGAGTAAATTTCTTCCACAACCACAGGTTCGGTCCCAATTTTTTCGTTCCTTTCAAACTGCTCCTCTACTTCCACATCTCCCAGTTCCGGCCGGGCACAACATGCAGACAGAGGTTCCCAGGCCTCTTATACACCTTTCCCTTGATGGAGAGGCACGCCTAGGCAGTCGGGATCCAGAGGCTTCAGAACGGGCAGATCTTCCACACAATGACTCCCTGTGGTATCCGGGGGACACCCTCAAAGTAGGCGATCGCCTGCTTTCCGTCAGTGCCGCATGGCTCTCAGTCTTTCACGACGAGTGGATCCGCGACTTAGCGTTCTCCGGATACAAGATAGACTTCATATCTCGTCCTCCCAGGGCAAAAGCTTCAGAGTTCTTCCAAGCTATATGCTCTCTGAGTAAAGACGGAGTTATTATTCCAGTCCATCAAGGTGAACGGTTTCAAGGTTTTCATTCAAACCTCTTCATGGTTTCAAAGAAGGTCACTACAGTACGGCCCATACTGGACCTAAAACTGCTGAACACGTTCGTCGGGGTGCGACGGTTCCGGATGGAATCGCTTCTTTCTGTCATCGCCTCCATGGGAAAAGGCGAGTTCCTGGCGTCTAAAGACATCCAAGACGCGTACCTCCACTTCCAATTCGTTGCTCTGCCCTTTGGCCTTGCCATCGCCCCCAGGGTACTCACAAAGGTCATGGTTGCTGCCGTGGCCATATTCCACTCCTGTGGAGTGGTGGTGCTACCGTATCTAGACGACATCCTCATCATTCTCGCCTGGGTTAGAAGATAAACTTTAAAAAAAATCTTCCCCAGTACCGGCTTAGCGAATTTCTTTTCTAGGAATGATACTGGACTCGTCCCAGGAGTTAGTGCTTCTTCCCCCGGAAAAGATCTCAGCCTTACAACGGGAAGCTCAGAAGCTCTCTCAACCTCACTCTCACTCTCTAAACTTCAGTATGAGAGTCCTCGGCGGGATGGTAGCAGCCTTGGAGACGGTTCCGTTTGCCCAAATACACCTCCGTCCCTTACAGCATGCCCTCCTGGCTGTTTGGAACAGGAACCCGTTCTCCGACCGTTGGTTCTTCTTTCCCCAGCGAGTCACAGTCTCTCAGGTGGTGGACATTAAAGTCCTCTTTGAATCAAGGGAAGTTTTTTCTTCCACTACATTGGCCAGTTGTGACAACAGATGCCAGTCTTCTAGGCTGGGGAGTGGTATTCTTACATCACACTGCTCAGAGCCGCCGGTCACTTCAGGAATCACGCCTTCTGATCAACATCTTAAAAATTCGGGCAATCAGGTTAGCTCTTCTCCAATTCCATCCCTTCCTGGCAGGTCGTCCCATCAGGATGCAGTCCGACAATGCCACTGTAGTGGCATACATCAACCGACAAGGGGGAACCCACAGCAGGGTAGCCATGAACGACGTAGGCTACATTCTCCGTTGGACCAAGGAAAACCACTCAATGTTTTCTGCGGTTCACATCCGGGAGTGGACAATTGGGAGGCAGATTTCCTCAGTCATCAAGGCCTCGACTCTGAGGAGTGGTCTCTCCATCCGGAGATTTTCCACCTGATCTGCTGTCGTTGGGGCTCCCCCCGACGTGGATCTGATGGCCTCCCAGCTAAATTCCAAGGTTCCCATCTTCATAGTTCGGTTCCACGATCCAGCAGCAATCGGGGCAGATGCACTCGTACTCCTGTGGCATCATTTTCAGCTTCCGTACATATTTCCCCTGCTCCCCTTGCTGCCGAGAGTCATCAAGAATATCAGAGCGGAGGGAGTACTGGTAATCTTGAATGCGCCAGTTTGGCGCGCCTGGCGTGGTACGCAGAACTAGTCGCCGATGTTCCCTTGCAATAGCCGAATCGCGCAGACCTTGTTTCACAGAGCCCCATTTTCCACCAGAACGCCGAGGCTCTGGTTTGACAGCATGGCCGTTGAGTCCTGGGTTCCAACCCAGGCAGGTTTCTCTCCAGAAGTCATCTCTACCATGTCAGCGCTAGAAAGCCAAGTCTATGCACATTTATCATCGCTCTTTTTCCTGGTGCAACGACCGGGGACATTCTCCTCTTGAATTTTCTATTCCTTCCATCCTCAAATTTTTACAAACGGGTTCCGACTTAGGTCTCGCCCTTAGTACTTAGTTCTGTTCTAACGCAGGATTACTAATAGGTTACAAGTGAAGACGTCCATTCTGGGAGTCTCCCAAAGGGTGCCGCCCTATGAGATGCCGTTGGAACCATGGGTCCTTAATCTGGTCCTTGGAGTCTTGCAAGAAGCTGGTCCTCTACAGGAGGTTTTTCCCTGTCTTTTCTTTCTAGGAAGGTTGCCTTCCTGGTTGTGGTCACGTCCATTAGACAAGTTCCAGAGCTGGCGGTTCTGTCTTGTCAAGCTCCGTTCCCGAATTTTCATCAGGATAGGGTGGTTTTGAGAACATCCCCGTCCTTTTTTGCCAAAAGTTTTCTTATTCTTTCATCTCAATCAGGAGATTGTCTTACCGTCTCTCTGTCCGGCACCAGTATATCGCATCGAGAAGGCCCTCCACACACTGGATTTAGTGAGAGCTCTCAAGAGATACGTCTCGCGGACAGTGTCCTTCCGCAGGTCGGATGCCCTATTTGTGCGCCAGGAAGGGCCAAGGAAGGGGTTTCCTGCTTCCAAGGTGACAATAGCAAAATGGATTAGTTCAGCTAATCAGGAGTCTTTCCGAGTCAGAGGTCATTCTGTCCCAGCAGGGATTAAGACTTTCTACTCGGTCAGTGGGTGCATCTTGGGCCATCCGGCACCAAGCTTCAGCAGCACAAGTTTGCAGAGCTGCGACCTGGTCCAGTCTGCATACGTTTACAAAACATTACCATATTCACTCTCAGGCCTCGGCAGATGTGACCGTCGGCAGACGAATTTTGCAGGCGGCTGTGCTGCATCTGTAACCTGTGGGTACAGGGAGCAATTGCAGTTGATTTTTTCCCACCCAGGGACTGCTTTAGGACGTCCCATGGTCCTGTGTCCCCCAATGAGGCGTAGGAGAAAAGGAGATTTTTGTGTACTCACGGTAAAATCCTTTCCTCAGCCAATCATTGGGGGACACAGCACCCACGCTGTTAGCCTATTGGCTTTGTTTTTTCTGTTTTGACTTGATTTTGACATAGTTCATCCTTGTTAAATGTTAAGCTCCTACTGCTTTGTTACCGAACTGGTTCACTTAGAGCCAGCAGGAGGGTGTATACTGCAGGGAAGGAGCCATTCTTTCTGTATTTGCTTAGTGTCCTCCTAGTGGCAGCAGCATAACACCCATGGTCCTGTGTCCCCCAATGATTGGCTCGTAGAAAAGGATTTTACGGTGAGTACATAAAAATCTCCTTTTTGTCATTTGTACTGAAAAAAAAAGTCATGATGGAACCATAAAAAACATGCACTGGATTTGTGCATGTTTTTTATGGTTCCATCATTACTTTTTTTTTTCCCCTAGATAAAACCTTCATTGTAGAACATTTTCCAACATACAAGTACCTGCTCACAATGTCGGTATACTGCAGGATGCCCACAGGCCCCCATAAGTTAAAGTGGAAGCAGCTCAGGTCTTTTGGTTACCGTAAAATCTGTTTCTCAGAGCCTTCATGGTGGTGTATGCTGCTCTCACTAGGAGGCTGACACTATGCACAAAAAAATTAGCTCCTCAGCAGTGTTCACCCCACCGATTGGCATTAGGAGAAGCAACATGTAAAAGAGAAACAAAACACACAATTGCAAACTGTAGCAATATAATAGAGTAAACAGAGCTGTTAAACTTGGGAGGGTGCTGTGTCCCCCAGGGAAGGCTCCGAGAAAAAGATTTTACAGTTAGTAACCAAAAATCCTGTTTTATTCAGTCTCCCATGACAGCACCACGAGAGAGGGGATCCTCTCTTCAGGGACAGGAAACCTACAGACATAAAAGGGGGCGGCACCTCTCCCACGCATCATCAGTTGGTTTCCTCTCCCTGACGGGAACCCAGTCCTTACAGATATACCTGTGGAAGATCGATGGAACCCAGGCCTGGCTGGTCTGTTCAGGCAGCGGGGGTCCCCTGCCTCTGCCAGTGCGGGGGCCCTGGAGGCCACAGTGGGTTCAGGGTGGACCGCACGACAGTGAGCGGTGCAGATGGAGCAGTGTCCAGGGAGGATTACCAGCTCTGGAAGGTCAGCACTGGAAGAAAAGTATCCTGCAGATGCTGCGTGGTCTCCGGTGTGTCGCTACCTGTAGCATGCAGCAAGGCTGGGGTGTGTGCCCTGGGGCTCCGGTGATGCGTCTGGGGGCATGACGTGACCGGGGTGGTCCGTGGGGCTCAGGTGGTGACATGTCCTGGTGGGCTCTATGGTGCCTGAGGGTGCGTTCCAGTTACCCGGCTGTGGCCTACTCAGCCGGATGACGCAGCAGGGTGGTGCCACCGAGGGATGAGGCACCCGGGTCCAATGCGGGTCGGTGGCACGGTCATGGGTCTGCAGGGAGGCAAGCGGTAGCATCACACCGAGTGTAAGGTTTTAGACAATTTGCTATATCTGCTGTTATTTTTTTGTAGAACCTAGTTTTTTCCTGTCGGCCATTTTGCTTTCTGTTCTGCTGTATCTACTTTGCCCTTAACCAGCATGGAGTTCTCAGTTTCAATGTTTCTGCCCTGTTCTCTGCCACTTGCCCTTTTAAGCAGCATCAGCTGTTTAATCAGTGCTTCAGAATCAAGTCTGCAGTTTACTTGACACCTTGCTCCTGGAAGACTTGGACTTATTATCCTACCACCTTCTACTTCAGATCCTTGGACATGTGTGGACTCAGGAATCTCTCAGCTTACCATCAACATTGGCAAGGGAAGTAGAGAGAGAACCTTTAACCTGTTTCTGTGACTAGATGGACTTAAGGTTTATTCCTGCCTGTCTTGTATCCTGCCTGCAACTGTGTTAACCCTTACTTGTATGAAGTAATACAAGAACTACTTAAACAAGCCTGTGTCTTCTGTGTTTCCTGGCACCCACGCACAAGACTCTATACAGACTGTATTTTACATTTGACAAGATTCTGAAGCCAACGTTAGAGTCTGCTGTGGACTGTGAATGCCAGATATCCAGTTATACCTTCTGTGATGATAGTGGTTGTGACTTCTCACAACCATTTCAGCATTTGTATCTGAAAGGATCTGGGAAGATATTAATTTATACATTCTGTGATGACAGTGGTTGTGACTTCTCACAACCATTTCAGGTGTGCGCATTCCCTTTTTTCAGCCAGGTGTGTTACCACAGGTAAACACTATTGTGCGCTCTTTCCTCTTTTCCAGCTTTTCTGCCGTAAAATATCTGGGAAGATGGAGGCTCGTGTAAAAGATTTATGTGGAGTTACTGATCAGATTCAGGCTTTAAAGACCAGCTTTGCAAGCCAGCAAGATCTTAATAATCACAACTTGCAAGTTTTCAGACAAAATACGCAGGAATTGCGAACCAGGAGTGAGGCTCTGGAGGAACGAGTCCTGGCACCATCTGGATCCCTGGGTTCTGGGTTTCCAAAATTGCCACCTTTCCGTTTTGGCGGTGAACGGGAAAAATTTAGGGGATTTATTAATCAATGCAAACTGTTTTTCTCTGCTCATGCTTCACAATTTCTCTCTGAACGATCCAAGGTGCTAACTATAATCATGCTGCTCTCCAACAAAGCTCTGATGTGGGCAAACCCCCTGATTGAGACGGAGGATGAATGTCTAAATAATCTTGAAGCTTTCATTTCAGCTATGGAGCAGGTTTTTGATGACCCAAACCGAGGTGCAACAGCTGAAGCAGCCATGTTGGCTTTGCGCCAAGGTAAGCGCTCAGTAGCTGAATATGCCTTGGATTTCAGGAGATGGGCTCTCGATACCACTTGGGACAGTTCCGCAAAGAAATCAATTTTCCGTAAAGGGTTGTCTCCAATGATTAAAGACGAACTTGCTCGTGCCGACCCTCCCACCGCGTTGGGAGACTTTATTAACTACTGCATCCGTATTGATGCCCGTCTTACTGAACGCAGACAGGAGAGATGGTCTGAAATTAATCGTCCTAATCATTTCCTGCCTTCCTCCCCAGCTAAGGAGTTTGTGAGCCGGACCACACGGGAACCAGAACCTGAACCAATGCAGGTGGACTCCTTACAGAGACGGGTGAGTGATGCCCGCAAGGAACATCGACTAAAAGAAAATCTATGTTTCTATTGTGGTAAGTCAGGGCACTTCATTACAAGCTGCCTCAACCGTTCTCGTAAGACTGCTGCAGCAGTCATACACTGTGAGTGCTGCGAAAGGGGATCTGTCAAATCCGAATCTCAAGTTCTAGGGAGATCTGCAGCTATAGATACTGACTTCTCGGACTTAAACTCCATTATTTCAGAGCCTGATGATTGTATAAATGCAGCAATTTTTCAAGTTTCCCCTACAGTATCCCAGTTGAGCTGTAAGAAAAACAACTCTCATTGCTCCCTCTCCATCAAACTCTGGGTTGACTCGGTATGGGTGTGTAGCTCTGCCATGATTGACTCAGGGGCAAGTGGCAATTTTATGGACATCTCTTTTGCCCAGAAACATGGGATACGTCCCGTGAAGAAGGCTACTCCTGTACAGATGGAGACTGTGGATGGTTCCCTGTTAAACTCTGGACCAGTGGATCAGGAGACGGAACCCTTGAAGGTGTTCATGGGTAAAGATCATCAAGAGAGATTGTCTTTTATGCTTATTGCTTCTCCCCATTTTCCCATCATTTTAGGGTTGCCATGGCTGCAGGCTCAGAACCCTACAATTCACTGGGAGACCAAGGAGTTGCACTTCCCGGAGAAACAGATAGGTCCAGAAGTTGCAGTTTGTGCTGTTCCTGAGGGATCCTCCACGCTTTCAGAGCTACCAGCTATGTACCATGAGTATGCCGACGTATGTGACAAGAGGAACGCTGATCAGCTTCCCCCTCATCGTCCATATGATTGTCCAAATTGAACTCTTGCCAGGAGCAGGTATACCCTTTGGTAAGATCTACCCTTTGGCAGGGCCCGAGCTAAAGGCTTTGAAGGACTATATTGATGAGAATTTAGCCAAAGGCTTCATACGCCACTCCTCATCTCCTGCAGGTGCACCCATCTTCTTTGTGAAGAAGAAAGATGGATCTCTTAGACCCTGCATAGATTACCGGGAGCTTAATAAGGTTACTATCAGAAACCGTTACCCACTGCCTTTGATCCCTGAGTTATTGGAGAGAGTACGGCATGCCAAGATTTTTTTCTAAACTGGATCTCCGTGGGGCCTATAATTTGGTCCGTATTAGACCTGGGGATGAATGGAAGACCGCATTCAGATCACGTTATGGACATTTCGAATACTTAGTCATGCCGTTCGGTCTATGTAATGCCCCAGCAACTTTCCAACATTTAGTGAACGACATTTTCAGGGATCTTTTGGATACTTTTGTAGTGATTTATTTAGATGATATTTTGATTTTTTCTAACTCTACAGAGGAACATCATGGACACGTGAAGTTGGTCTTAGAACGCCTACGACAGAATCATCTTTATATCAAACTTGAAAAATGCGAATTCCATCAGACCGAGATTCAATTTTTGGGGTATGTAATGTCATCACGAGGAATTTGTATGGATGAAAGTAAGACCCAAGCCATCAAGAACTGGCCAGTTCCGAAGAATATGAAGGAAGTACAGCGCTTCATCGGGTTTGCCAATTTCTACAGGCATTTTATTAGGAACTTTTCTGAGGTAGTGTCACCTATCACGCAACTTACCCGTAAAAGATCTATCTTCACCTGGACTCCTCAAGCCCAAGAAGCGTTTTCTCACCTGAAGAGTAAATTTACCACAGCACCTATCCTAGTGCATCCCAACCCTGAACTGGCCTTCATAGTAGAGGTGGATGCCTCTGACTGTGCCATCGGAGCTATACTCTCCCACAGAACAGGTGAGAAGAATGTTTTGCATCCCTGTGCTTTTTTTCACAGCGGTTGTCTGCAGCAGAAAAGAACTACGACGTGGGCATTAGAGAATTGTTGGCCATCATTGCTGCCTTCAAGGAATGGAGACATCATCTTCAGGGAACTGCACAGCAGATAGTCGTCCTGACCGACCATCGCAATCTTGAATTTATCAGATCAGCTAAGTGCCTGAATCCTCGCCAGGCTCGTTGGAGTCTGTTCTTGAATCAATTCAATTTTGTAATCTCTTATAGGCCAGGGTCGTGCAATGGAAAAGCAGATGCACTCTCTAGGATCCATTCAACTGAGACCTCTCCACTCACTACTTCTAAGACTATTCTTCCCGATTCCAGGTTCCTGGGAGTGATTCACAATCAAGACCTACTTAATGACATCAAGGAGGCATACCATTCAGATTCCTTTCTGGCGCAACCTCCTAGGGATGTAAGTCTTGTTTATAGGAATGGTGTGTGGTTTCAAGGCCAACGTTTGTATATACCTGAAACGGTCAGACTGAGAGTACTACAACTCATCCACGACTCCAAGATAGCGGGACATAGAGGAGTCCTAAAGACTCAGGAATTCCTTTCTCGTTTCTTTTGGTGGCCCACTTATAGAAAAGATGTTCTAAATTATGTCTCTTCATGCGAAGTGTGTGCGAGATGCAAGACACCACGTTCTTCACCGACGGGTCTATTACAACCCCTACCCACCCCATCCCGTCCATGGGGATCCATTTCCATGGATTTCATTGTGGAGTTGCCAACCTCGCAAGGGAAAAACACAATTTTGGTGGTGGTGGATCGTTTGACAAAGGCAGCTCACTTTATTCCCTGTAGCGGCTTACCCACTGCTAAACAGACCGCAGATTTAATAATTCAAGAGGTGTTTCGTTTGCATGGACTACCGGATGAGGTCATTTCTGATCGAGGGGTGCAATTCACTTCAAGGTTTTGGCAGAACTTTTGTGCCACATTGGACATTAAAGTAAATCTTTCTTCTGCCTTTCATCCTCAGACTAATGGCCAGACAGAAAGGACCAACCAGACCCTGGAGCAGTATCTCCGCTGCTTTATCTGCCACCTACAGGATGATTGGGTGGATTTACTTCCTTTGGCTGAATTTTCTTATAATAACGCTCAGAGTGCCTCCACTAAGCAGTCTCCTTTTTATGCTAATCTAGGTTATCATCCTAACATACTTCCTCGATTTCCTATAGATACGCCTTTGCCAGCTGTGGCCGACAGAATCGCTTCCCTACAACGGAATGTTGATCTTCTAAAAGAGAATCTGGAATCGGCTAAGGAGAAATATAAGAAAGCAGCTGATAAGTTTCGTAAACCTGCACCAGCCTTCAAGGTAGGAGACTTGGTCTGGCTGTCAACTAAGAACCTTAAGTTAAGGATTCCATCATCCAAATTGGGACATAAGTACATTGGTCCCTACAGGATCAATAAGATTGTAAGTGCCGTGGCTTGTCGTCTTCATCTGCCCAGAACCATGAGAATTCACCCTGTTTTTCACGTTTCCCTACTAAAGGCAGCAGTACCCAATATGTTTCCTGGACGTTCTTCTCATCCTGACCCAGTGCTGATTGATGGTCAGGAGGAATTTGTAGTGGAAAAGATTCTGGATTCTAGATTGCATAGAAATCAGCTACAATACCTGATTAAGTGGCAAGGCTACTCAGTTGAAGACAACTCATGGGAACCAGTTGATAACATTAATGCTCCTCGCTTACTTCGCCAGTTCCATCAGAGGTACCCAGACAAGCCGGGTCTGGGGTCATCCGGAGGCTGTCCCTAAGAGGGGAGTAATGTAAGGTTTTAGACAATTTGCTATATCTGCTGTTATTTTTTTGTAGAACCTAGTTTTTTCCTGTCGGCCATTTTGCTTTCTGTTCTGCTGTATCTACTTTGCCCTTAACCATAATCCAAAGGCAATAGTTCCGTAGTAAAAACCAAAATTTTATTAATACAAACACTATTTAAAAGGCATATACCACCAATCATTGGGGAAACAGAACCACCGACAAACAACACACCAACACCGGTGTTGACGCACAGAGTCCAAGCATATTACATATAGATGACACTATCCGGCGATGCAATATAGAACACCCTGGCAAATAGACAAAGTACCGGCAGATTACTGCCCTATATGCCACTACATAGGCTGATAGACATCCCTCCTAATACCAACCCCCATATAGCCCACATTAGGTCAATGTAATAAAGGAGGACATGGACATTACCCGTATGGGAGAGAAGTCGCCACTGCTGGACACCGTGCGTCTGCCCCGACGCGCGTTTCGGACTCCTTTTTCAAGGGGCCCCCCAAAACGCGCGTCGGGGCAGACGCACGGTGTCCAGCAGTGGCGACTTCTCTCCCATATGGGTAATGTCCATGTCCTCCTTTATTACATTGACCTAATGTGGGCTATATGGGGGTTGGTATTAGAAGGGATGTCTATCAGCCTATGTAGTGGCATATAGGGCAGTAATCTGCCGGTACTTTGTCTATTTGCCAGGGTGTTCTATATTGCATCGCCGGATAGTGTCATCTGTTGTGAATTCTGTGGCAGAGCTCCCTCCTGTGGCCACAAGTGGTATTTCGGCTGGTTCTCTCTGTGAGCTTCCGTTGGTGGAAGGAAGTGGTACTGCAGCTTCTGAGTCTCCTTCCTCAGGTGATGTGGTGATGTCGTTAGACGTTTCCTATTTAACTCCGCCTAGTGCTGTGATCCTGGCCTCCTGTCAATGTTCTAGTGTGGGTCTAGCTTCCTCCTGGATCGTTCCTGTGGCCTGCTGCTCTGCATAAGCTAAGTTGTGCTTGTGTTATTTTTTGGTTTGCTGTTTTTTCTGTCCAGCGTGCTCTTTTTGTTTTTGTTGCTTGCTGGAAGCTCTGAGACGCAGAGGGTGTACCTCCGTGCTGTTAGTTCGGTACGGAGGGTCCTTTTGCCCCCTCTGCGTGGTTGTTAGTAGGGTTTTGTGTTGACCGCAAAGTTACCTTTCCTATCTTCGGTCTATTCAGAAAGTCGGGCCTCACTTTGCTAAATCTGTTTCATCTCTACGTTTGTCTTTTCATCTCACTCACAGTCATTATATGTGGGGGCTGCCTTTTCCTTTGGGGAATTTCTTTGAGGCAAGTTAGGCTTGTTTTCCTCTTAGGCCTAGCTAGTTTCTCAGGCTGTGCCGAGTTGCATAGGTAGCGTTAGGCGCAATCCACGGCCGCCTTTAGTTGTGGTACGATAGTATAGGAATTGCGGTCAGCAGAGTTCCCATGTCTCAGAGCTCGTCCTATGTTTTTGGGTTATTGTCAGGTCACTATTTGTGTTCTGAACTTCAACATCCATTGTGGTTCTGAATTACCATTTCATGACAGTACAGGAGGCCAAAGTACTAATGATTCTCAATAGAGGGAAAAAAGAAGTTCTGAGACCATTTTTTTTTTCTCTGCACTGTGTTCTGCCTTTTTTTTTTTCCCCTAGACATTTGGGTGGTTCAGGACACAGGTGTTGCAATGGACATTAAAGGTCTGTCTTCATGTGTAGATAAGCTCACGGCCAGGGTACAAAGTATTCAAGACTTTGTGGTTCAGAATTCTATGTTAGAACCGAGAATTCCTATTCCTGATTTTTTTTTTGGGAGATAGAAATAAATTTCTGAGTTTCAAAAATAATTGTAAACTTTTTCTGGCTTTGAAACCTCGTTCTTCTGGTGATCCAGTTCAACAAGTTAGGATCGTTATTTCTTTTTTGCGTGGCGATCCTCAGGACTGGGCATTTTCCCTTGCGCCAGGGGATCCTGCATTAAGTAATATCGATGCATTTTTCCTGGCGCTCGGATTGCTGTACGATGAGCCTAATTCTGTGGATCAGGCAGAGAAGAATTTGCTGGCTCTGTGCCAGGGTCAGGATGAAATAGAAGTATATTGTCAGAAATTTAGAAAGTGGTCCGTACTCACTCAATGGAATGAAGGTGCGCTTGCAGCGATTTTCAGGAAGGGTCTCTCTGAAGCCCTTAAGGATGTCATGGTGGGATTTCCCATGCCTGCTGGTTTGAATGAGTCTTTGTCTTTGGCTATTCAGATCGGTCGACGCTTGCGCGAGCGTAAATCTGTGCACCATTTGGCGGTATTACCTGAGCTTAAACCTGAGCCTATGCAGTGCGATAGGACTTTGACTAGAGTGGAACGGCAAGAACACAGACGTCAGAATGGGCTGTGTTTCTACTGTGGTGATTCCACTCATGCTATCTCTGATTGTCCTAAACGCACTAGGCGGTTCGCTAGGTCTGCCACCATTGGTATGGTACAGTCAAAATTTCTTCTGTCTGTTACCTTGATCTGCTCTTTGTCATCGTATTCTGTCATGGCATTTGTGGACTCAGGCGCTGCCCTGAATTTGATGGACTTGGAGTATGCTAGGCGTTGTGGGTTTGTCTTGGAGCCCTTGCAGTGTCCCATTCCACTGAGAGGAATTGATGCTACGCCTTTGGCCAAGAATAAGCCTCAGTACTGGACCCAGCTGACCATGTGCATGGCTCCTGCACATCAGGAGGTTATTCGCTTTCTGGTGCTGCATAATCTGCATGATGTGGTCGTGTTGGGGTTGCCATGGCTACAAGTCCATAATCCAGTTTTGGATTGGAAATCCATGTCTGTGTCCAGCTGGGGTTGTCAGGGGATACATGGTGATGTCCCATTTCTGAATATTTCATCATCCACCCCTTCTGAGGTTCCTGAGTTCTTGTCTGATTACCGGGATGTATTTGAGGAGCCCAAGTCCGATGCCCTACCTCCGCATAGGGATTGTGATTGTGCTATCAATTTGATTCCTGGTAGTAAATTCCCAAAAGGTCGACTGTTTAATTTATCTGTGCCTGAGCACGCCGCTATGCGGAGTTATGTGAAGGAGTCTTTGGAGAAGGGGCATATTCGCCCGTCATCGTCGCCATTGGGAGCAGGGTTCTTTTTTGTAGCCAAGAAGGATGGTTCACTAAGACCTTGTATAGATTATCGCCTTCTTAATAACATCACGGTTAAATTTCAGTACCCCTTGCCATTGTTATCTGATTTATTTGCTCGGATTAAGGGGGCTAGTTGGTTTACCAAGATAGATCTCCGTGGTGCGTATAATCTTGTGCGTATTAAGCGAGGCGATGAATGGAAAACTGCATTTAATACGCCCGAGGGTCATTTTGAGTACCTAGTCATGCCATTCGGACTTGCCAATGCTCCATCAGTGTTTCAGTCCTTTATGCATGACATCTTCCGAGAGTACCTGGATAAATTCCTGATTGTATACTTGGATGACATTTTGGTCTTCTCGGATGATTGGGAGTCTCATGTGAAGCAGGTCAGAATGGTGTTCCAGGTCCTGCGTGCTAATTCTTTATTTGTGAAGGGATCAAAGTGTCTCTTCGGTGTTCAGAAGGTTTCATTTTTGGGGTTCATTTTTTCCCCTTCTACTATCGAGATGGACCCTGTTAAGGTCCAGGCCATCTATGATTGGACTCAGCCGACATCTCTGAAGAGTCTGCAAAAGTTCCTGGGCTTTGCTAATTTTTATCGTCGCTTCATCTGCAACTTTTCTAGTATTGCTAAACCATTGACCGATTTGACCAAGAAGGGTGCTGATGTGGTCAATTGGCCTTCTGCTGCCGTGGAAGCTTTTCAAGAGTTGAAGCGCCGTTTTTCTTCTGCCCCTGTGTTGTGTCAGCCAGATGTCTCGCTTCCGTTCCAGGTCGAGGTTGATGCTTCTGAAATTGGAGCGGGGGCTGTTTTGTCGCAGAGAAGTTCTGATTGCTCGGTGATGAAACCATGCGCCTTCTTTTCCAGGAAGTTTTCGCCTGCTGAGCGAAATTATGATGTTGGCAATCGAGAGTTGCTGGCCATGAAGTGGGCATTCGAGGAGTGGCGTCATTGGCTTGAAGGAGCTAAGCATTGCGTGGTGGTCTTGACTGATCACAAGAATCTGACTTATCTCGAGTCTGCCAAACGATTGAATCCTAGACAGGCTCGTTGGTCGTTGTTTTTCTCTCATTTTAATTTTGTGGTTTCATACCTTCCGGGCTCTAAAAATGTGAAGGCGGATGCCCTGTCTAGGAGTTTTGTGCCCGACTCTCCGGGTTTATCTGAGCCGGAGGGTGTTCTCAAAGAGGGAGTAATTGTGTCTGCCATCTCCCCTCATTTGCGGCGGGTGCTGCAAAAATTTCAGGCTAATAAACCTGATCGTTGCCCAGCGGAGAAACTGTTTGTCCCTGATAGGTGGATGAATAAAGTTATCTCTGAGGTTCATTGTTCGGTGTTGGCTGGTAATCCTGGAATCTTTGGTACCAGAGAGTTAGTGGCTAGATCCTTTTGGTGGCCATCGCTGTCGCGGGATGTGCGTTCTTTTGTGCAGTCCTGTGGGATTTCTGCTTGGGCTAAGCCCTGCTGTTCTCGTGCCAGTGAGTTGCTTTTGCCCTTGCCGGTCCCGAAGAGGCCTTGGACACATATCTCGATGGATTTTATTTCAGATCTTCCCGTCTCTCAAAAAATGTCAGTCATTTGGGTTGTATGTGATCGTTTCTCTAAGATGGTCCATTTGGTACCCTTGCCTAAGTTGCCTTCCTCCTCTGATTTGGTGCCATTGTTCTTCCAGCATGTGGTTCGTTTACATGGCATTCCAGAGAATATCGTTTCTGACAGAGGTTCCCAGTTTGTTTCGAGGTTTTGGAGAGCCTTTTGTGCTAGGATGGGCATTGACTTGTCTTTTTCCTCGGCTTTCCATCCTCAGACTAATGGCCAGACCGAACGAACCAATCAGACCTTGGAGACATATCTGAGATGCTTTGTTTCTGCTGATCAGGATGACTGGGTGTCTTTTTTGCCTTTGGCTGAGTTCGCCCTTAATAATCGGGCCAGTTCGGCTACCTTGGTTTCGCCGTTCTTCTGCAACTCTGGGTTCCATCCTTGGTTCTCTTCTGGGCAGGTTGAGTCTTCGGACTGTCCTGGTGTGGATACTGTGGTGGACAGGTTGCAGCAGATTTGGACTCATGTAGTGGACAATTTGACCTTGTCCCAGGAGAAGGCTCAACGTTTTGCTAATCGCAGACGCTGTGTGGGTCCCCGACTTCGTGTTGGGAATTTGGTTTGGTTGTCATCTCGTCATATTCCTATGAAGGTTTCCTCTCCTAAATTTAAGCCTCGTTTCATTGGTCCATATAGGATTTCTGAGGTTCTTAATCCTGTGTCTTTTCGTTTGACCCTTCCTGAATCTTTTTCCATCCATAACGTGTTCCATAGGTCATTGTTGCGGAGATACGTGGCACCTATGGTTCCATCGGTTGATCCTCCTGCCCCGGTTTTGGTGGAGGGGGAGTTGGAGTATATTGTGGAGAAGATTTTGGATTCTCGGGTTTCAAGGCGGAAACTCCAGTATCTGGTTAAGTGGAAGGGTTATGCTCAGGAAGATAATTCCTGGGTCTTTGCCTCTGATGTCCATGCTCCCGATCTGGTTCGTGGCTTTCATATGGCTCATCCTGGTCGTCCTGGGAGCTCTGGTGAGGGTTCGGTGACCCCTCCTCAAGGGGGGGGGGGACTGTTGTGAATTCTGTGGCAGAGCTCCCTCCTGTGGCCACAAGTGGTATTTCGGCTGGTTCTCTCTGTGAGCTTCCGTTGGTGGAAGGAAGTGGTACTGCGGCTTCTGAGTCTCCTTCCTCAGGTGATGTGGTGATGTCGTTAGACGTTTCCTATTTAACTCCGCCTAGTGCTGTGATCCTGGCCTCCTGTCAATGTTCTAGTGTGGGTCTAGCTTCCTCCTGGATCGTTCCTGTGGCCTGATGCTCTGCATAAGCTAAGTTGTGCTTGTGTTATTTTTCGGTTTGCTGTTTTTTCTGTCCAGCATGCTCTTTTTGTTTTTGTTGCTTGCTGGAAGCTCTGAGACGCAGAGGGTGTACCTCCGTGCCGTTAGTTCGGTACGGAGGGTCTTTTTGCCCCCTCTGCGTGGTTGTTAGTAGGGTTTTGTGTTGACCGCAAAGTTACCTTTCCTATCTTCGGTCTATTCAGAAAGTCGGGCCTCTCTTTGCTAAATCTGTTTCATCTCTACGTTTGTCTTTTCATCTCACTCACAGTCATTATATGTGGGGGCTGCCTTTTCCTTTGGGGAATTTCTTTGAGGCAAGTTAGGCTTGTTTTCCTCTTAGGCCTAGCTAGTTTCTCAGGCTGTGCCGAGTTGCATAGGTAGCGTTAGGCGCAATCCACGGCCGCCTTTAGTTGTGGTACGATAGTATAGGGATTGCGGTCAGCAGAGTTCCCACGTCTCAGAGCTCGTCCTATGTTTTTGGGTTATTGTCAGGTCACTATTTGTGCTCTGAACTTCAACATCCATTGTGGTTCTGAATTACCATTTCATGACAGTCATCTATATGTAATATGCTTGGACTCTGTGCGTCAACACCGGTGTTGGTGTGTTGTTTGTCGGTGGTTCTGTTTCCCCAATGATTGGTGGTATATGCCTTTTAAATAGTGTTTGTATTAATAAAATTTTGGTTTTTACTACGGAACTATTGCCTTTGGATCATCGTTTTTTCAATATCTACAGTATGTAGTAATTGATGATAGGCTTCAGTAATCTGATATTCACATGGTGACTTATTAATTAGTGATTGTATACTTTACCATGTTTTTTTGTCATGTATCCTTGATGATTTGCCCTTAACCAGCATGGAGTTCTCAGTTTCAATGTTTCCGCCCTGTTCTCTGCCACTTGCCCTTTTAAGCAGCATCAGCTGTTTAATCAGTGCTTCAGAATCAAGTCTGCAGTTTACTTGATACCTTGCTCCTGGAAGACTTGGACTTATTATCCTAACCACCTTCTACTTCAGATCCTTGGACATGTGTGGACTCAGGAATCCCTCAGCTTGCCATCAACATTGGCAAGGGAAGTAGAGAGAGAACCTTTAACCTGTTTCTGTGACTAGATGGACTTAAGGTTTATTCCTGCCTGTCTTGTATCCTGCCTGCAACTGTGTTAACCCTTACTTGTATGAAGTAATACAAGAACTACTTAAACAAGCCTGTGTCTTCTGTGTTTCCTGGCACCCACGCACAAGACTCTATACAGACTGTATTTTACATTTGACACGGAGGGTGTGGCAGATCTAGGGGAGGAAGAGGCGCCAGCACCAGGAGCTTTTGACTTGGAAATCTGGGGTGGTGGGGGATGTGCCCAGAGTTTAAATTGGGCACATTGCACATTCCTCAGTGCTTCTGGCCCCACTTCTGAGGATGTAATCAAGCGAGCAGGTACACCCTGCGCAGCAACATGAGCAGCCCATTCAGAAGCCCTGTGCAGCCCAGCTGAAGACCCGTGAGAATTTGGGAGATAGCCAGGCATGCGAAAGTCGGGATTCTGCAGAAAGGTCCAGCCGCAGGAGCTCCTCCAGAGTGGATGAGTCAGCAGCGTCGGCTGAGATGCGCCCTCATTGTTAACCGTTATCTATTCGTTTGCAGCACTGGTAAGTGATCTTCGTGAAAGATCAATCGGTGATGTAGTCTTCCCCATATTTCTCCTAATTCTGCCAGGGAAAGAAGTGTGCAGGGAAGTTGAAACACTAGGAATTCTGCCCTTTGCAGGTCCCCCTTTCTGTACTCCTGTCCGAATGATTCAGTCCTGTGTCCAGCAGATGGTAGGCTAAGGAGACTTGTAACTTCACCACAAGCCTAAAGAAATTATTAGGACGGAAGTGAAGGAGTACATGATGTTCCTATCCCAGGGAGAGTGCCGTAAGGGAAAGGGGAAAGGACATAAGTTCCCAGAGTCAGACTCCTGTTGACTTTATAGGGGATGAGGATTCTTCCAGATCATCTCCTTTAGCATCCTCTTCTTCAGAAGATGACTCTGGCTCCTTCTGTTTCCCCATAGACTGGGTGGATAAATTAGTGCAAATGGTCAGAAGCACTATGGGGATAGTAGAGTCTAGGCCGGAACATTCTGTTCAGCATGTCATGTTTGGGGGACTAGACCAAAGGAAGCACAGGTTCTTCTCCTTAAACAAGAAAATCCATTCTCTGTTGCGCCGGGAGTGGAAGAGGCCAGAGAAGAGGGGCTCCCTTCCCCAACGTTTAAGAGGAGATGCCCCTTTGAGGACGCTGTTGCAAGCACTTGGGATAAGGGCCCACAACTTGATGCGGCAGTGGCCAAGGCGTAAAAAAAAAATACTCATTGCCCCTTTGAGGACCTGGGGACGCTAAAAGACCCTTTGAATAAGAAGGTGGACACGTTTCTTAAAGGGGCATGCCAAATGTCTGCAGGTGCCCTGAGGCCGGCAGTGGCATCTACGTGTACGATCAGTTCAATGATGATCTGGCTAGATCAGCTAGAGTCTGAGTTAAAAGGGGGAGCCTCACGGGAAACTTTTAAGCACCTTATGAGTGATTCAAGGTGCCGTTGTTTTCGTCAGATGCCTCTGCAGACTCTGTCCGGATGGCAGTTAAAGTAGCGGGCCTCTCAAATGCAGCTCGAAGAGCTTTATGGCTGAAGCGCTGGCCCGGGAATATTCAGGCCAGATCTAGACTGTGTTGTACTCCATGTGAGTGGTATTACCTCTTTGGACCGGTCCTGGATGAGCTTCTGTAGAAGGCATTGGATAATAGAAAAAATTCCCCAGTCTGTCGACTCCTTCCTACAGGCATCCCTTCAGCAGAAGGAGGTTTAGTCATCGGAAGCCTTCCAGGGACCGAGCCTAGTGGGATGAAAGGAAGAGAAAAGAAACCACCTTAATGAATGCCGGCCCTGGTAGAGGGTAGACTATTGGCCTTCTACCCGGCCTGGTCAAATATTACCAATAGTGACTGTTTGTAGCCTGATATCATCGGGGCTGAAAAGTAAAAAAAAGAAAAAACGCAAAGCTCCGACTTATTAGAATGCAAAAAAAAGCACTGACAGCGTGTAAAACACAGGTAGATCAAATATACCTGAAAACATCTGATTAAGGCCTATCAAAGATGGAGGAAGAAAACAATTGAATGAGTGACACATGAGAACAAACACAATGACCCAAAACACACAGCCAGGGCAACTAAGGATTGGCTCCATAAGAAGCATTTCAAGGTCCTAGAGTAGCCTGGCCAGTCTCCAGACCTGAACAAAATAGAAAAGCTTTGGCAAGAGCTGAAACTCAATGTTGCCCAGCAACAGCCCCGAAACCTGAAAGATCTGGAGTAGATCTGTATGGAGGAGGGGGCCAAAATCCCTGCTGCACTGTGTGCAAACCTGGTCAAGATCTACAGGAAACATTTGACCTCAGTAATTATAAAGGTTTCTGGACAAAATATTAAGTTCTGTTTTTCTATTGTATCAAATACTTACCATATATACTCGAGTATAGACTGAGATTTTCAGACCACTTTTTTGGGCTGAAAGTAACCCTCTCGGTATAACGGACACAACTAGAACTGAGAGTGGACCCTCTGAACCGTGGGTAGCCCTACCCCTGGGCGAGCGGACCTTGGGATGAACCGACCCCTATACAGGGACCGTAAGGGGCAGGCCCAGAGGTCACTTACCCACAGTGGAAGTACCGAGAGGGACGGCTCCAGGAAGAAGAGACGAAAAAGGCACCGAAGGAACACCAGCAGGACTGAAAACCAGGAGAAGACTCAGACGCCAGCAAAAGACTGTGGAACAAAAACAAAAGGAAGGGTTAAGAGTACAAGGTAACACAGAATCGGGAACCACAAGAACAAGGGACAAAAATGGAGAGGAACGAAGTCCACCGAAACGACAGCGAACCAAGCACGAGCACAAGAGAGGGGCCAGAAGCACAGACAATGCTATGACAAACAGGCAATGAGGCACAGAGGAGGACGCCTAATATAGTAAAGACAAGGGTAGGGATTGGTTGAGACTACACTGACCTTGAACCCTGAGGAATAGCATCAGGTGTGATGCGCCTGCGTCTATTGGAGAAACCAGAGCGCCTGCGCAGGGTCAGCAAGCCTCCAGCAGCAGAAGACTCCGGAAGAGAAGATGAGTCGGCGAGACGCCCGAACCCGGAAGTGGAACGCCGGGAATGCGCCGCCGCAGAGACCGGGACAGAGCGGCGAGAGCGAGCCGCAGCACGAGCAGGGACCCCAGCAGGAGAGGAGGAACGGATGCTGTTGTGAATTCTGTGGCTGAATTCACTCCTGTGGTCACAAGTGGTACTGCAGCTTCTGAGCTTCCTCCCTCAGGTGTTCTGGTGAGCTCGTTGGCTGCTTTGTTATTTAACTCCGCCTGATTCTGTCTTCCTTGCTCCTTGTCAATGTTCCAGTGTTGGATCTGAGCTTCTGGATCTTTCCTGTGGCCTGCTGCTCTGCTTAGATAAGTGCTTCTTTGCTTTTTTGCTACTTTTTCTGTCCAGCTTGTCAATTTGTTTTGCTGGAAGCTCTGAGACGCAAAGGGTGTACCGCCGTGCCGTTAGTTCGGCACGGTGGGTCTTTTTGCCCCCTTTGCGTGGTTTTTTGCTTTAGGGTTTTTTGTAGACTGCAGAGTTCTCTTTGCTATCCTCGCTCTATCTAGAATATCGGGCCTCACCTTGCTGAATCTATTTCATCCCTACGTTTGTCTTTTCATCTTGCTAACAGTCATTATATGTGGGGGGCTGCCTTTTCCTTTGGGGTATTTCTCTGAGGCAAGTCAGGCTTGTTTTTCTATCTTCAGGCTAGTCAGCTCCTCAGGCTGTGCCGAGCTGCATAGGTAGTGTCAGGCGCAATCCACAGCTGCCTTTAGTTGTGTGTAGGATAGGTTCAGGTATTGCGGTGTACAGAGATTCCACGTCTCAGAGCTCGTTCTATTGCTTTTGGGCTATTGTCAGATCACTGTATGTGCTCTGATTGCTGGCACACTGTGTCACTGGATTGCCTTCATAACAGTACAAGGAGCCAACCTAATGATTCTCAATAGAGGGAAAAAAGAAGTTCTGACATCATTTTTTTTCCTCAGCTCTGTGTTCAGTTTTTTTTTTTTTTTTCCCCTAGACATTTGGGTGTTTCAGGACACAGGTGTGGACATGGATATTCAGGGTCTGTGCTCTTCAATGGATAATCTCGTTACAAATGTACAAAGGATTCAAGATACTATTGATCAGAAATCTATGTTAGAACCAAGAATTCCTATTCCTGATTTGTTTTTTGGTGATAGAACTAAGTTTCTTAATTTCAAAAATAATTGTAAGCTATTTCTGGCCTTGAAACCTCATTCTTCTGGTAATCCTATTCAACAGGTTTTGATTATTATTTCTTTTTTGCGCGGCGACCCTCAGGACTGGGCATTTTCTCTTGCGCCAGGAGACCCTGCATTGAGTAATGTCAATGCGTTTTTCCTGGCGCTCGGATTACTTTACGATGAGCCTAATTTAGTGGATCAGGCTGAGAAAAATTTGCTGGCTTTGTGCCAGGGTCAGGATGATATAGAAGTATATTGTCAGAAATTTAGGAAGTGGTCAGTACTCACTCTGTGGAATGAATCTGCGCTGGCAGCTTTGTTCAGAAAGGGTCTCTCTGAGGCTCTTAAGGATGTCATGGTGGGTTTTCCTATGCCTGCTGGTTTGAATGAGTCTATGTCTTTGGCCATTCAGATCGGTCGACGCTTGCGCGAGCGTAAATCTGTGCACCATTTGGCGGTATTGTCTAAGATTAAACCTGAGCCTATGCAGTGCGATAGGACTATGACCAGAGTTGAACGGCAAGAACACAGACGTCTGAATGGTCTGTGTTTCTACTGTGGTGATTCCACTCATGCTATTTCTGATTGTCCTAAGCGCACTAAGCGGTTCGATAGGTCTGCCGTCATTGGTACTGTACAATCCAAATTCCTTCTGTCCATTACCTTGATATGCTCTTTGTCATCGTATTCTGTCATGGCGTTTGTGGATTCAGGCGCTGCCCTGAATCTGATGGATTTGGATTATGCTAAACGTTGTGGGTTTTTCTTGGAGCCTTTGCGGTGTCCTATTCCGTTCAGAGGAATTGATGCTACACCTTTGGCCAAGAATAAACCTCAGTACTGGACCCAGCTGACCATGTGCATGGCTCCTGCACATCAGGAGGTTATTCGCTTTCTGGTGCTACATAATCTGCATGATGTGGTCGTGTTGGGGTTGCCATGGCTGCAAACCCATAATCCAGTATTGGATTGGAACTCTATGTCGGTATCCAGCTGGGGTTGTCAGGGGGTACATGGTGATGTTCCATTTTTGTCTATTTCGTCATCCACTCCTTCTGAGGTCCCAGAGTTCTTGTCTGATTATCAGGATGTATTTGAAGAGCCCAAGTCCGATGCCCTACCTCCGCATAGGGATTGTGATTGTGCTATCAATTTGATTCCTGGTAGTAAATTCCCTAAAGGTCGATTATTTAATTTATCTGTGCCTGAACACGCCGCTATGCGCAGTTATGTGAAGGAATCCCTGGAGAAGGGACATATTCCCCCATCGTCATCACCACTGGGAGCAGGGTTCTTTTTTGTAGCCAAGAAGGATGGTTCGCTGAGACCGTGTATTGATTACCGCCTTCTTAATAAGATCACTGTTAAATTTCAGTATCCCTTGCCATTGTTATCTGACTTGTTTGCTCGGATTAAGGGGGCTAGTTGGTTCACTAAGATAGATCTTCGTGGTGCGTATAATCTGGTGTGAATCAGGCAAGGAGATGAATGGAAAACTGCATTTAATACGCCCGAGGGTCATTTTGAGTATCTAGTGATGCCGTTCGGACTTGCCAATGCTCCATCTGTGTTTCAGTCTTTTATGCATGACATCTTCCGTGAGTATCTGGATAAATTCCTGATTGTTTACTTGGATGACATTTTGATCTTCTCAGATGATTGGGACTCTCATGTGAAGCAGGTCAGAATGGTTTTCCAGGTCCTGCGTGCTAATTCTTTGTTTGTGAAGGGATCAAAGTGTCTCTTCGGTGTGCAGAAAGTTTCATTTTTGGGGTTCATCTTTTCCCCTTCTACTATCGAGATGGATCCGGTTAAGGTCCAAGCCATCCAGGATTGGACTCAGCCGACATCTCTGAAAAGTCTGCAAAAATTCCTGGGCTTTGCTAATTTTTATCGTCGCTTCATCTGTAATTTTTCTAGCATTGCCAAACCATTGACCGATTTGACCAAGAAGGGTGCTGATTTGGTTAATTGGTCTTCTGCTGCTGTGGAAGCTTTTCAGGAGTTGAAGCATCGTTTTTGTTCTGCCCCTGTGTTGTGTCAACCAGATGTTTCTCTTCCGTTCCAGGTCGAGGTTGATGCTTCTGAGATTGGAGCAGGGGCGGTTTTGTCACAGAGAGGTTCTGGTCGCTCAGTGTTGAAACCATGTGCTTTCTTTTCCAGGAAGTTTTCGGCTGCTGAGCGTAATTATGATGTGGGCAACCGAGAGTTGCTGGCCATGAAGTGGGCATTCGAGGAATGGCGTCATTGGCTTGAAGGAGCTAAGCATCGCGTGGTGGTATTGACTGATCATAAGAACCTTACTTATCTCGAGTCTGCCAAGCGCTTGAATCCTAGACAGGCCCGTTGGTCGTTATTTTTTGCCCGCTTCGATTTTGTGATTTCGTACCTTCCGGGCTCTTAAATGTGAAGGCGGATGCTCTGTCTAGGAGTTTTGTGCCCGACTCTCCGGGTTCATCTGAGCCGGCGAGTATCCTCAAGGAAGGAGTCATTGTGTCTGCCATCTCCCCTGATTTGCGGCGAGTGTTGCAAAAATTTCAGGTGAATAAACCTGATCGTTGTCCGGCGGAGAAACTGTTCGTCCCTGATAGGTGGACTAGTAAAGTTATCTCTGAACTTCATTGTTCTGTGTTGGCTGGTCATCCTGGAATCTTTGGTACCAGAGAGTTAGTGGCTAGATCCTTCTGGTGGCCATCTCTGTCACGGGATGTACGTACTTTTGTGCAGTCCTGTGGGATTTGTGCTAGGGCTAAGCCCTGCTGTTCACGTGCCAGTGGGTTGCTTTTGCCCTTGCCGGTCCCAAAGAGGCCTTGGACACATATTTCGATGGATTTCATTTCTGACCTTCCCGTTTCTCAAAAGATGTCAGTCATTTGGGTGGTCTGTGATCGCTTTTCTAAAATGGTCCATCTGGTGCCCTTGGTTAAATTGCCTTCCTCCTCTGATTTGGTGCCTTTGTTCTTCCAGCATGTGGTTCGTTTGCATGGCATTCCTGAGAATATTGTTTCTGACAGAGGTTCCCAGTTTGTTTCAAGATTTTGGCGAGCCTTTTGTGGTAGGATGGGCATTGACCTATCTTTTTCCTCGGCTTTCCATCCTCAGACTAATGGCCAGAACGAACGAACCAATCAGACCTTGGAAACATATCTGAGATGTTTTGTTTCTGCAGACCAGGATGATTGGGTGTCCTTTTTGCCGTTGGCTGAGTTCGCCCTTAATAATCGGGCCAGCTCGGCTACCTTGGTCTCTCCATTTTTCTGCAATTCTGGGTTCCATCCTCGTTTCTCTTCAGGACAGGTTGAGTCTTTGGACTGTCCTGGTGTGGATTCTGTGGTGGACAGGTTGCAGCAGATCTGGACTCAGGTAGTGGACAATTTGACCTTGTCCCAGGAGAAGGCTCAACTTTTCGCTAATCGCAGACGCCGTGTGGGTCCCCGACTTCGTGTTGGGGATCTGGTTTGGTTATCTTCTCGTCATATTCCTATGAAGGTTTCCTCTCCTAAATATAAACCTCGTTTTATTGGTCCGTATAGGATTTCTGAGATTCTCAATCCTGTGTCTTTTCGTCTGACCCTCATAGACTCCTTTTCCATACATAATGTATTCCATAGGTCGTTGTTGCGGAGATACGTGGCACCTATGGTTCCATCTGTTGAGCCTCCTGCCCCGGTTTTGGTGGAGGGGGAATTGGAGTATATTGTGGAGAAAATTTTGGATTCTCGTGTTTCTAGACGGAAACTCCAGTATCTGGTTAAATGGAAGGGTTATGCTCAGGAAGATAATTCCTGGGTTTTTGCCTCTGATGTCCATGCTCCAGATCTTGTTCGTGCCTTTCATGTGGCTCATCCTGGTCGGCCTGGGGGCTCTGGTGAGGGTTCGGTGACCCCTCCTCAAGGGGGGGGTACTGTTGTGAATTCTGTGGCTGAATTCACTCCTGTGGTCACAAGTGGTACTGCAGCTTCTGAGCTTCCTCCCTCAGGTGTTCTGGTGAGCTCGTTGGCTGCTTTGTTATTTAACTCCGCCTGATTCTGTCTTCCTTGCTCCTTGTCAATGTTCCAGTGTTGGATCTGAGCTTCTGGATCTTTCCTGTGGCCTGCTGCTCTGCTTAGATAAGTGCTTCTTTGCTTTTTTGCTACTTTTTCTGTCCAGCTTGTCAATTCGTTTTGCTGGAAGCTCTGAGACGCAAAGGGTGTACCGCCGTGCCGTTAGTTCGGCACGGTGGGTCTTTTTGCCCCCTTTGCGTGGTTTTTTGCTTTAGGGTTTTTTGTAGACTGCAGAGTTCTCTTTGCTATCCTTGCTCTATCTAGAATATCGGGCCTCACCTTGCTGAATCTATTTCATCCCTACGTTTGTCTTTTCATCTTGCTAACAGTCATTATATGTGGGGGGCTGCCTTTTCCTTTGGGGTATTTCTCTGAGGCAAGTCAGGCTTGTTTTTCTATCTTCAGGCTAGTCAGCTCCTCAGGCTGTGCTGAGTTGCATAGGTAGTGTCAGGCGCAATCCACAGCTGCCTTTAGTTGTGTGTAGGATAGGTTCAGGTATTGCGGTCTACAGAGATTCCACGTCTCAGAGCTCGTTCTATTGTTTTTGGGCTATTGTCAGATCACTGTATGTGCTCTGATTGCTGGCACACTGTGTCACTGGATTGCCTACATAACAGGACGCGCCCGGACCCGGCACAAAGACCGCGACGAGCAGCGGTAACAGTACCCTCCTCCTTACAACCCCCCTTACATAAACGGGCAAAAAATCTGTTAAGAATACGAGGAGCATTAATGTTTTCAGAGGCCTCCCAAGATCTCTCCTCAGGACCAAAACCTTTCCAATCAACAAAAAAAAAATCCTTTCCACAAATTTTCTTAACCGCTAGGATATCCTTCACAACGAAAATATTATCTGCACTGACTGGTTGCGAGGAAGAACTAGACAGGGAATGGAAGCGGTTAAAGATAACTGGTTTGAGAAGAGAGACATGAAAAGTATTGGGAATACGGAGCGAGGCAGGTAACTTCAGCTTGTAAGCGACATCGTTAACTCGACGCAGAATCTCAAAAGGACCAATGTAGCGTGGACCAAGCTTATAGGAGGGAATCTTGAGTCTGATGTATTTTGAAGAAAGCCAGACCTTGTCACCGGGTACAAAAGGAGGTGAATCCAAGCGCTTCTTGTCAACTTGCCTCTTCATTTTTAAGGATGCTCTATCGAGCGACCTCTTAACCTCACCCCAGATTGTAGAAAAGTTGCGAGCTGAAAAGTCTGCCGCTGGAACTCCGGAGACAGAAGAGACTGGTAGGGGCAAACCAGGATGTTGACCAAACACTACAAAGAAAGGAGTCTTCGCAGAGGCTTCACTGGAATGGTTATTGAAGGCAAACTCCGCCCAAGGAAGCAGATCGACCCAATCACTATGATGAGCATTGGTGAAGTGTCGCAGATAGGCGGCTAAAGTCTGGTTAGTCCGCTCAACTTGACCGTTCGTTTGAGGATGGTAGGCAGAGGAAAAGTCTAGAGAAACTTTAAGGAGTTTGCACAGAGCTCTCCAGAATCGAGAGGTGAATTGTGCTCCTCTGTCGGAGACGATATGAAGAGGAAAGCCATGGAGTCTGAAAATGTTCTGGATAAATATTTTTGCCAACTCAGGAGCGGTAGGTAAACCGGGAAGTGAAATGAAGTGAGCCATCTTAGAAAACCGGTCAACTACGACAAGGATGACGGTACAACCTGAGGAACTTGGTAGATCGGTAATGAAATCCATGGCTATATGCTGCCAAGGTATAGACGGAACCGGTAGAGGAAAGAGATTGCCAAAAGGTAATTGTCTGGGCACTTTGTTCCTAGCACAGGAAGGACAAGATGCGACGAATTCTTTGACATCTTGGCGTAGAGTAGGCCACCAATAATACCGCGAGATGAGGAGGAAAGTCTTCTTAGAACCCGCATGTCCAGCCAGTTTGGAAGAATGACCCCAAGACAACACTCTCACCCTGTTGCAGTCTGGGACGAGGGTTTTACCTGGTGGCGGAGAAAACATCTGTAGCGGTGCCACAGTCATGATCTTGGAGGGGTCAATAATGTACGCTGGCGGTTCCTCCGTATCCGGCGGCTGAAAGGACCTGGACAGTGCGTCAGCTTTAAGATTCTTGTTGCCGGGCCGAAAGCGTAACTCAAATTCGAAACGGGCAAAAAATAGAGACCATCTGGCCTGACGAGGATTTAGTCTTTGCGCGGTTTGTAGATACGCAAGGTTTTTATGATCGGAGTAGATAACGAATGGATGTACAGACCCCTCCAACAAATACCTCCACTCTTCCAAGGCCAATTTGATGGCTAATAACTCACGATCACCAATGGTATAGTTTCGTTCGGAGTTTGAAAAACTCTTAGGCCGGCGTCACACTGGCGTTTAAAACGGCTGAGTGCAATGCGATAAAAAATCGCCTTGCACTCGGACCAATGTTAAGCTATGGGGCAGCTTCCACCAGCCGACTTTTTGTCGGCCGTTTTCCTCGGTCCGAGACAATCGCAGCATGCTGCGATTGTCAACGATTATCGGATCGGACTCGCCAATGCAAGTCTATGGATGCGAGGAAAAATCGGATTACAAACGGACCACACGTGTGACTTGTGATTAAATCGCCAGACTTCGCCAGGTGACAGGAAATTGCATCAGGCATTGTCAGGAAGCTTTGGCATGCTAATTACCCTGGGAGAGTTAAAAAAAACCAGGAACAACGCCTCCACGGATTCCTACAAGCATGTCGACGCTAATTAACGTCGAGATGCTCATAGTTCTGGTCCAAGAGAGACCAGAACTATGGGACCAGAGAGATGCCCATTATGCCGACCGGGCATGCAAGGAGGCAGCGTGGAGAAGAATATGTTGCCAAATGTTCCCAGATTATGCAGACAGATCTCGGGAGGACCAGGAGAGAATTAGTAAGTACACTAATGTTTTTTTGGGGTGGTTTAGTCAGCACAGTAAAATGTGCCTTTTTGTATATTGAGGGGGGGTGTATTTAGCTAAAGTGTCCTCCTTGTCAGATAAACAGCTTTTTCCAAGCATTACGGCACATTGTTATGTGTGAATGTTTTCTCCCTAAATTTTGGGCCGCAATGTATGTTGTCCCCATTACTTTGCTATGCATTACTTACCACATTTTTCACTCATAAATTTTTCCATTTTTTGTTTATTTTTTGCCCCTATCTTAGCCAGTATATAGGTGAATCCAAAAATCATCATTGTAGTTACTTTCCTTTTCAAATATGTTCTAATGAAGGTTCTTTTCCACCCTTTTTTTTTGGTGGGTTAATCAATGACTTAATTGGTTTTTATTGTTTGCATAGTCAATTTTTGGATGGTCTGAACATACCATATTTGTGTTTTCACAACTTGTGTTTTGTGTTACATTTCAGTGAATGATGTGACAAGGCGTTGGCGTAGCTGTAGGGATTCATATAGGAGGGAGAGACAGCTGCGGAGCCGGAGTGGTGCGGATGGAACCACCAAGAGGAAATACCTCTACTTTGACCGGCTGAATTTCCTAGCTCCGGTGATGGATCTGAGACCGTAAGTGAATTATATTATTCTGTCTTTGGTATATTTTGCAGAATGAAGCATTTTAATAGATATAATTTAATTTCTACATATAGCACTGAGTCAAACCTGACAGACAGGGAGACGGGTACCGAATCAGAGGTGCAAATTGATCCAGTGGGTGATGATGATGAAGAGGCTGGTCCTTCCTCATCACTTTCCAGAAGCACCCAATCAGCACCACCACCACCACTACCACCACCGGAATCAGAAAGCCAGGCTGCACATCCCGATGATCAGGCCATCAGTAGCAGCCCCACCATGCCTCTGGCTGCCTCTCCCCAGGCTTCTGGCATCCCACGGCGAGCACGGCGAAGAAGAGAAGGAGCAGGTTCTGTCACAAGGACTCAGGTGGACAGAGGTGTTTTAGATTACTTGTCATCAGTGACTCGTGATGATGGGGAGGAGGCATATGGACGCAGTCTGGCACAGTATCTCAGGGCTATTCCCCGTGAGTTCCGGTTGCGTACAAGAGGGGCTATACAAATAGTCCTAGATGCCTCCTCAAGGCCAATATATGGCACATAGTGCACATGCCCAATATGGCCACTTGAACATACCCAATGTTGTTGGCTGGCCACAACATGGGTATGGGCGACATGGCCATATTGGGGGATATAGTCAGTTTGGTCAGCCCTACACTCAGGACAACCCTCAACATTTACACTACCAACACCCACAACTGGATTCTGGAAGGTTCCAACAGATTCCAGGTCTGTCTGCCACCACACATGTTGACACTGAGGTTGCCCAGCAAACTAGGCAAGCAACCCAATCTGGACCACCGCCTTCTCCACCCCCGACCTACCATCATTTGTAGTTTGCATTTTGTGACACAGTGAGTGCCTTCTATTTTGTTATGCAAAGTATTTTATGTTTTGTTATATATTTGGACATTGATATGTGAGGATAACATTATACCATATGTTTGAAATATGGTTTTCTAGTTTTCATACAAAAAATAAAAAGGTCCATGTTTAAGCACAATGACTCCTTGTTAATGTTAGGACATGTTACGTAATTTGTTAGCTAAATATAACAGGACAAAAAATAGCAAAATAACATACACAAAATCAGGAAGTTAATAGAGTTTAGACTATGAACATCTAACAACACTACATAGATAATGCATCCTCATGACAGGGATTAGCACCCTGAGGTGACACTAAATAAGTTGTTAACTCATCACGTAATTTAAGTCATCAAGGGGACGATGGGGAGGGAGGGTCCTAGGGCCGGGAAGTAACTATGCTGATTCTAGGAACAGCAACATATCATTGTTTAGACATACAATAACGTAATGATAAGCCGCTCCTCTAAAGAAATATGTTTAGCCATTCTGGTGTCCGGAAACGTGACCTCAGGGTGCCCAATATCAACCAAAAAAAAAAAAGGCCCATCCAAGAATATTTCAAATAATTGTCAGGATGGCTACGCAGACATGATTCTAGATGGGGGAAATGTCCTTTTAGTTAGCTTTTGCCTCAAAAGTGGATGGACCAACATTCTTGCTCCTCCTTCGCGGATCCACAATCACAGGGTATGCCTCTCAAAAACGTCGGAAGAAAACACAATTGAAAAGCACACGCTCAGTGGTGTTTCAATGCCAGTCTATCTGTCATGTTTGTCACAAAGCACAACTAAACACAAACCAAACAACAAATGTGGGGTAAAGTTGGTAGTCTCACAATAAATAGGTGTCTGGCTGCTGTTTTTAATTTATTACAGGCCTAAAAACCGTTATTTGTCCATTTTGCTAGCCGCCGACAAAATATCGCCAGACGGATGTCAAACGGATTACGAACGGACGCTCACATGCGAGGAAATCGTATCCTCGCATTACAATCGGATTACAGACGGATCATTGTTTAGCAAACATTTGTGCGATTCTCGTCCGTATAAAATGGACCGATTTTTTTAGATGTTGTGTGTGACACCGGCCTTAGAGTAAAAACCGCAGGGGACCACTCGCCCTTCAGAAGACTTTTGCGAGAGCACAGCTCCAGCTCCAGTAGAGGACGCGTCTACCTCCAGAATGAAGGGTTTATTAACTTCCGGATGATGTAAGACTGGAGCGGAGGAAAAAGACTTCTTAAGAGATTCAAAGGAGACTTCAGCTTCCGGAGTCCATACCTTAGAACTGGAACTTTTTCGGGTGAGAATGGTAAGGGGTTGGATTATAGACGAGAAGTTCGGAATGAATTGTCTATAGTAATTGGCAAACCCAATAAATCGTTGGATGGCTTTTACTCCACAGGGTTGCGGCCATTTGAGTATGGCACTCACTTTCTCAGGATGCATGCTAAGACCCGAATCCGAGATGATGTATCCCAGAAACGGCAAAGAGGTCTGTTCAAACAAACATTTCTCGTATTTGGCAAACAGGTGGTTCTCTCTTAGACGCAGCAAGACCTTGCGAACACTTCTTCGATGAGACGGAAGATCGGTGGAAAAAAACAAGAATGTCATCCAGATACACCACAACACACGAGTTGAGAAGATCTCTGAATATATCGTTGACGAACTCTTGAAAAACCGCGGGGGCGTTGCAAAGCCCAAATGGCATAACCAAATATTCGTAGTGGCCGTCTCGAGTGTTAAAAGCGGTCTTCCATTCGTCAGCGGCGCGAATACGAACAAGGTTGTAAGCGCCCCGAAGATCAAGCTTGGTGAAGATACGGGCACCACGGAGACGGTCGAAGAGCTCGGGAATGAGAGGTAGAGGGTACCTGTTCTTGACCGTAATATTGTTCAATCCTCGATAGTCAATACAGGGACGTAAAGAACCGTCTTTCTTTTTCACAAAGAAAAAACCTGCTCCGGCAGGGGAAGAAGACTTTCGGATAAACCCTTTAGCCAGATTCTCCTTAATGTATTCCGACATAGACTGGGTCTCAGCTGCCGACAAAGGGTAGATTCTTCCTCTGGGTGGAGAACAACCGGGAAGGAGATCAATCGGGCAGTCATAAGGCCGGTGTGGAGGAAGACTCTCCGCCTCTCTCTTGTCGAAAACGTCCGCGTAGGACCAGTAAGGAGTTGGTAACCCTTCAGGGACACAAGCAGACAGAGACGGCAGAACTGGGCGAACAGACTGTAGACAACGTAAATGACAAGTAGACCCCCATCGTAGGATATCTCCGGTACGCCAATTAAGGGTAGGTTCATGCACTCGAAGCCACGGCAGTCCAAACAATAACGTGTGAGAAAGATTCGGGAGAACATAGAAAGCAATCTTCTCGTGGTGAAGAGCCCCAATCTGTATCTCCACCTCCTCAGTAATCAACGAGACAGCCTCCCGTAAGGGTCTCCAATCCACTGAAGCAATTAAACGAGGAGAGTCCAAAGAGACTGGAATGCGAAGCCTCCGAGCCGCATCAAGACTGATAAAATTACCTGCCGCGCCCGAATCCACATACGCAGTCTCAGAAAAGCGACATAGATCGGAAATAAGTAAAACAGAAAGGGTTAAAGGTTGAGAGGAAGCTGGAACACCTAGGGAAGCCTCTCTTACCTGTCCTAGGCAGAGAAGTTTTCCGGTCTCTCCGGACAGCTACGTAGCAAGTGAGCGGCACTCCCACAATAAAAGCAGAGGCCTTGGGTACGCCTCTCCTTGCGACGTTGCTCCGCCAACCTTACTCGATCCACTTGCATGGGTTCAGGAGAAGAGGCGGAAGAAGAAGCTGCGGCGGGAACTCGAGGGCTACTGGACCGACGGGGAGGAGCAGAGACATTAGACCTTCTAGCACAAGCAGATTCTCGGGAACGTTCCTGAAAGCGAAGATCTATACGTGTAGCGAGAGAGATAAGATCCTCCAGAGTGGTTGGAGTATCTCGTCCAGCGAGTTCGTCCTTAATACGGCTGGACAAGCCCCGCCAAAAAGCACCCACTAGAGCCTCATTATTCCATCCGAGCTCCGATGCCAGGGTACGGAAGCGGATAGCATACTGTCCCACAGATAGAGAACCCTGACGTAAATTAAACAGAGACTTAGTAGTAGAAGCTAAACGTCCGGGCTCGTCAAAAACCTTACGGAAGGTCTCAAGGAAATCCTCTAAATGGGAGACTATGGGATCATCCCGCTCCCACAAGGGATTAATCCAGGCTAAAGCCTCTCCCTCCAAATGAGACACTATAAACGCTACTCTGGCTCATTCAGTAGGATACTGCTGAGGTAGAAGCTCGAAATGGAGACGGCATTGATTCAGAAACCCTCTGCAGAGTTTGGGATCGCCAGAATACCGGGGAGGTTTACCCAGACGAGGAGGAGGGTGAGAAGTTAGGACTGGAGCGGAATCCAGAGCGGAAGCAACAGGAGCCGACTGTAAGCTGAATAGGCGATCATCAATAGATGCCATATGACTCAACATACGGGTTTGAGTATCCCGCTGTTGAGAGAATTCCTGCTGTAGGTTAGCAAGCTGAGCGGCGTTCACTGGATCAGCAGTTTGCAGGGAGGTTAAGCGTGACTCCATGGTCTTCATAAAGGCCATAATGCGCTGCTGGTTATCGCGCAAAAGGGTCAGCTCTTTCTGAGCCGAGAAGGGTGTACTAGTGGGGTCCATGGCCTGTTTGTACTATAACGGACACAACTAGAACTGAGAGTGGACCCTCTGGACCGTGGGTAGCCCTACTCCTGGGCGAGCGGATCTTGGGATGAACCGACCCCTATACAGGGACCGTAAGGGGCAGGCCCAGAGGTCACTTACCCACAGTGGAAGTACCGAGAGGGACGGCTCCAGGAAGAAGAGACGAAAAAGGCACCGAAGGAACACCAGCAGGACTGAAAACCAGGAGAAGACTCAGACGCCAGCAAAAGACTGTGGAACAAAAACAAAAGGAAGGGTTAAGAGTACAAGGTAACACAGAATCGGGAACCACAAGAACAAGGGACAAAAACGGAGAGGAACGAAGTCCACCGAAACGACAGCGAACCAAGCACGAGCACAAGAGAGGGGCCAGAAGCACAGACAATGCTATGACAAACAGGCAATGAGGCACAGAGGAGGACGCCTAATATAGCAAAGACAAGGGTAAGGATTGGTTGAGACTACACTGACCTTGAACCCTGAGGAATAGCATCAGGTGTGATGCGCCTGCGTCTATTGGAGAAACCAGAGCGCCTGCGCAGGGTCAGCAAGCCTCCAGCAGCAGAAGACTCCGGAAGAGAAGCGGAGTCGGCGAGACGCCCAAACCCGGAAGTGGAACGCCGGGAACGCGCCGCCGCAGAGACAGTGACAGAGCGGCGAGAGCGCGCCGCAGCACGAGCAGGGACCCCAGCAGGAGAGGAGGAACGGACGCGCCCGAACCCGGCACAAAGACCGCGACGAGCAGCGGTAACACTCGGCTTATACTTGAGTCATACCAAGGGGTTGGCAGGGGAGGGGGAGCGGAGCTGTGTAATCATACCTGCTCCTGGCGCGGTCCCTGAACGTCCCTGGTTCCCCGGCGCCGGCAGCTTCTTCCTATATTGAGCGGTCACATGGTACCGCTCATTACAGTAATGAATATGGACCCAACTCCACTCCCATATGGGGAGGAGCTGCATATTCATTAGGAGGAAGCTGCCAGCGCCGGGGAACAGACATGCAGGGACCGCGCAAGGAGCAGGTGAGTATAACTCCGTGCGTATATTCACCTGCTCCCTGTTCCACCATCGGCGCCGCTGCGTCTTCCGCATCCTCTGCAGTGACGCTCAGGTCAGAGGGCGTGATGACGCGATTAGTGTGTGCCGCCCTCTGCCTGAACGTCAGTGCAGAGGACGGGAAGACACGTCGGCAGTGGAATGCGGAACAGGTGAATATAGCAAGTGCCGGGGGCCTGAGAGGTGAGTATGTAATTTTTAATTTTAATCGCAGCAACAGCATATGGGGCAAATGTCTGTATGGAGCATATTATAGGACCAGGTGCAGCATTATATGGGGCAATTATCTGTGTGGGGCAAATATCTGCATAGAGCATCTTATGGGGCCATGTGCATTATTTGGGGCAATTATTTGTATGGAGCATTTTATGGGGCCATGTGCAGCATTATATGGGGCAATTATCTGTATGAAGTGTGACGCCCAGGAGACCGGGATACCCAGCACCGGACCAATGGAGTCAATCTCTTGAGGGGGATGTCACGGGTGGCTTGACCCAGTGCTGTGGCCTCAGGCAATGCACAGTGTAAGGGGTATCATGAGGGGACAGGCACTTACTTGATCAGCAGCAGGTTCTCCCAGCGGTGACGATCCTGATCCTGGATAGATGGCTATTGTCCAAATGAAAGACTGAGGCACTGAAACGTTTAACCAGTTTACTTTAACATAAAAGGATTTACAACCAGTCCTGTCACTGGAGTCTGTATGGGAACTCTGAGTTACTTTGACCCTGCCGGGGTCTTCGCCTCTTATTGTGCGCAATTTCTGTGTGGCCCTGCTGCTGTATGTGAACTGGCTGCCGGCCCAATCTGTCCCCTCCGGGTCCTGGTTCGACGGGCAACCCGAGTCCTTTTATCAGCTTACCCCCTCTGGGAGTACCGCTGAACTCTGTGTCTGTTGCTGCATCCGACCCTAGTGAAGCTGATATCACCTCACGTTTTTCCGGTTGCTGTATTATATATAATGAATACAGCCACGGATCCGGTATCCGTCTTTGCGCCTGTTCTGGGTAGTGATTAATGCTACCCGGTTCTCACAATGTCCTTTTTCTCTATCCCTCTTCTCCTCAGGCCGGTGATTTAGGCCTGGTAACAGTCACAGGGCTGTTAGAGATCCAACTGTATGACCTCTCACTATCAGCTCCTTGGCCCAACTGCCATTTCTTCTCTCAGACCAGAATGGATCAAGGGGAGTCTCTGGAGCTCCCCCTTCTGGCCGGAGGTGGTAGTGCAGTCTTGCTATTTTAGTATTTGTACTTACTGTCAGTAACTATTTTTGTGGCAAATACCCCTAGGGGTGCCACATTCCCCCTTAGTTAAGAACAGTACTCCGGGACTGTGGGACGATAACATTTTGAAATAACAATTAATAGGTACAGAGTCTTAAAAATGAAAAGTTACAAAAACCACTCAAGGAAACAAAAATAGAGTTCTGTAAAAAGTCACTTCAAATAGCGTCCATTAATACAGTTCTATCCTTGAAGGTATTAGGAAAGGCACTGTACTTAGTGTCCAGGAATTTAGTTCCATTTTTCCAACGGAGTTATCAATATAAAGTCTAAAGAAAGTTCAAAAAGAGCAAAAAGCAAAGTTCAAAAAGCAGTCTTTCCGGAGCTTTGATTTAGTGCCTCCGGGCTGATAAAAAGTTCAAGAATATGCAAGAAGTTCATACAGACAAGTCTCTGTAGGCACTGGGCTTAAACGTTGCAGACTGATAACAATGACTATACTACATTTTCTGTTTAACTATATACGGCATAACATATATACAATTCACATTATGAGCTTTATAGTTGGTAATCTGCATACCTGGCCGGTAATTGACCCTGGGTACTACGCTGTGATCTACGTAATAGCGGTGTCTCTTCATGTGGTGTACTACTATCTACTGCGGATGTAGTATCTGCCCGCTCTGCTAAAGATAATTCCACGACTATGGAGTTGGCAAGTCCACCGTGAATGGGATTACTCTGACCAGGAATCTGTTCTTCCTGGCCTGGAACCTCCTGTAGTACGGGGTCAGCCTCTTCCTGTCTTGGGACTTCTGGTATTGGGTTCGGTGTTGGGTAAAAGGCCACCATGGGAACCACTACTGCACCATGGTATGTTAGTAGGGTTTTGGGAAAGTCTCCTATACAGGTGTGATACACTTCCTCTTCTTTTTCCTTTACTGGTTGAACCTGTATGGGTTGAATAACTTCTGGTTCTGGCTGGACAACGTCTGGCTCTTTCAATGCTTCCGGACATAATTTAAGATTGTCTCTTGACACTAGTACAGATGTTAAGCCTCCGTTTTTGCTAATGAGACACATTTTAGGATTATCCACTCTTGTTGGTAAAACTGTGTAGGGTACGGCTTCCCACTGATTGTCCAGTTTATTGGTTCGACGATTTCTCTTGAGCACTTGGTCACCCGGTCTTAATGGGGTCGCTAGAGCATTCTGGTTGAAAGTTCGCTCTTGTCTTTCTCTAGTTTGCTGAAGGCTTCTTTCCACACTCTCTTGCACTTGGCGATACTGCTTTTGCCGTATGATATCCCAATTGGAGTCTTGAACTTCTGCGTCTGGTTTCAGAATTCCCATTTCTAGATCGATTGGTAATTGGCCGGGTCTTGCACGCATAAGGTAAGCTGGGGTGCAGTTGGTGGAGCTCACCGGGACATGATTATACAGATCCACCAAGTCAGGCAATTTCTCTGGCCATTGATTCCTTTCTGTCTCAGGTAAAGTCTTTAGTAGGTCTATTACAATATGTTTCATCTTCTCGCATAAGCCGTTTGTTTGTGGATGATAGGCCGTCGTCCGGATCTTTTTGCAACCATACATATTACAGAATTCTCTGAAGATCTCTGATTCAAAGGCTGTACCTTGGTCGGTGAGAACCTGTTCCGGATATCCATGGGGTCTACAAAAGTACGTTTGGAACGCTTTGGCTGCTGTTTTTGCTGTCAGATCTTTTACGGGTACTACTACCAAGAAACGTGAATAATGGTCCACGATGGTCAAGGCATAGACATAGCCGGACCGGCTTGGTGTCAACTTCACGTGGTCTATGGCTACAAGTTCAAGTGGTTGTTTGGTGATTATGGGCTGCAGTGGTGCTCTTTGGTTCTTTTGATCGTTTCTTCTGAGGTTGCACGGGCCACAATTTCTGCACCACTGTTCGATTGATTTTCTCATCCCGACCCAATAAAATCTTTCTCTTAGAAGTACTTCTAACTTTTTCCAACCGAAGTGACCAGCACCATTATGGTAAGCTTCGAGGACCATCTTCACATCTTGTTTAGGCACAATAATCTGCCAAACCAATTCATGTGTTTTCGGATTGGTGTATCTTCTACAGAGCTTCCCTTGATACAGGAACATTTTGCCTCTCTCTTTCCAGAGTTGATGCGTCTCTTCTGGGGCATCCTCATAGGGATATGCACTTTGCTCAGTCAACAGTTCCTTCACCAACTTCACAGCCGGATTGCTGTCTTGGGTGTCAGCCCATCTATGGTGTGCTAACGGATTAAAATTCACCTCTTGTTGTTTCTGATAGGTACTTGACTGATGATGTTTTGCCTTGGGACGATGGAAGGCTGGTAGTTCAATTTCTTCAAGCTCCCCCGTTTCCTCTTCTACATCTCTCAAGTGTGGCATCCGGGATAGGGCATCGGCATTTCCATTCTTGCGACCTGCTCGATACTTGATTATGAAGTTGTAATTAGATAACCGGGCTATCCATCGCTGTTCTAACGCACCTAATTTGGCTGTGTCCAGGTGGGTCAACGGATTGTTGTCAGTATAGACAATAAATTCTGCAGCGGCCAGATAGTGTTTGAAACGCTCCGTCACAGCCCAAACTACTGCCAGTAGTTCCAATTTGAAGGAGCTGTAATTTTCTGAATTTCTTTCAGTAGGCCAGAGCTTTCTACTTGCAAAGGCGATGACTTTCTCCCGACCTTCTTGCTTTTGTGACAGCATCGCTCCTAGTCCCACATTACTGGCATCGGTGTAGAGGATGAAAGGTTTATGGTAATCTGGGTATGCCAGAACCTCTTCTCCGGTTAGTGCCTTCTTTAGTTGTTCAAAGGAGTCTTCCCTTTCGTCGTTCCACTGAAAAGGAGGGTTTCGGTTTGAAGGTTTCTTCGTCTGCCCTACCAAGGTGTCTTGCAAGGGTGCTGCCAACTTGGTAAATCCTTTTATAAATCTGCGATAGTAACCCACCAATCCCAGGAATTGTCTCACTTCTTTTGCGCTGGTAGGTCTTGGCCAATCCCTTATGGCGCTTATTTTCTCGGGATCTGGTGCTACTCCCTCCGAACTCACGATGTGTCCCAGGTACTGTACCTTTGGCTTGAGAAGGTGACATTTGGATGGCTTGACTTTCATGCCATACCTGGATAAGGCTTCGAACACTTCTGCCAGGTCTATTAAGTGTTGTTCGTAAGTCTTTGAGTAGACGATCACATCATCTAGGTACAGGAGGACGGTCTCGAAGTTCTTGTGTCCGAGGCAGCATTCCATCAGCCGCTGGAAGGTACCGGATGCGTTGCAGAGTCCGAACGGCATGCGATTAAATTCACATAGACCCATTGGTGTGGTGAATGCCGTCTTTTCCTTATCTCTCTCAGCCACAGGGACTTGCCAATACCCGCTTGTTAAGTCTAAGGTGGAAAAATAATTAGCAGATTTCAAAGCAGTTAAGGACTCTTCTATCCTAGGCAAGGGGTAGGCGTCTTTATGGGTGATGTTATTAATCCTCCGGTAGTCTACGCACATTCTCATGGTTCCGTCCTTTTTTTTGACAATCACTAGAGGGGCCGCCCAGGGGCTACAGCTGTCTCTTATTACCCCGGCCTGTTTCATCTCCCTCAGCATATCTTTTGCACATTGATAGTGAGCGGGCGGTATGGGTCTATATCTTTCTTTTATTGGGGGATGGTCACCTGTGGGGATTGTGTGTTCTACCCCTTCTATCCGTCCGAAGTCCAATGGGTGTTTACTGAAGACTTGTTCATATTCCGTCACTAGCCTATACACCCCTTGTTTTTGATGGGTAGGTGTTGAATTTATGCCCACGTGTAGCTGTTGGCACCAATCCTCCATTTCTCCATCTGAGCCATTGCCTTCCACCTGACAGGTTGGTTCTAAGGGCTCAATGGTTGTGATGGCATTGTTGTCAACAGTATATAGCTTTGCCATTGTAGCATACCTTGGCAAAGTGACCTCTTCCTCTCCACAGTTCAAAAGTCGTACCGGCACTCGTCCCCGGTGTACCTCGACTATCCCTCGTGCTGTGAGTATAGTGGGCCTGCTGTCGGTGTACACTGGTTCTATTAAGGCTTGATAATCTCGTCCCTTAGTACCAATGGCTGCTCTACACCATACCAGCATTTCTGTTTTTGGTGGGATTACAATAGACGTTGGATCACTTACCCTCACACTGCCGATTTCTCCACCTGCAACTTCTACCTGTTGCCTTAACATCAATACTTTTATTTCCCTCCGGAGAACTCTCTGCTGGCAGGATTGGGCAGTTTCAGCAATTTGCTGTAAGACAGAAATGACTTCGGAAAAGCAGTTCTCTAACACATTCATTCCTATCAATACAGTTGGTTCACAGTTCCGCCGGTCAACATCAACAACAATTATACCCTGTTTCTTCAGTTCTACTTTACCAATCTTTATGGTCATCTCCCTGAATCCTAGTTTCGGTACCAACTTACCATTACTGGCCCATATATCTAGTTCAACATCAGAGGGCCCTTTATCAATATCTGCATCAGCCCAGTACCTCTTATAAAGGATATACGGTATAGATGAAATCTGGGAACCTGTGTCCAGCAAAGCGTTGAGGGGAATTCCGTCCAGCACGATAGGGATAATGGGTCGTCCTCCGATGTACCTGTCGTGCCAGGGTGTTGGGCCTTGAAAGTTCATTCCTGCGAAGCGGCCCGCATTCCCAGGGGATTCCCGTTTAAATCACAATCTCGTGCAAAGTGGCCCGGCTGCTGGCAACGGCGGCAAATGGGCTGTCCATCCGGTTGGTAGCGGTCGCGTGGTCGTCCTCTCCATGTCGGGTATCTCCGGGGTCTCATCCATGGAACATCCTCTCTACAGTTTGCCAACTCCATCTTGTGTCCTCTCATCTCCTGCATGGTTTTAGCCATTGAAGCAACAACATCAGCTAAAGAGTCAAGCTTTTGTTGAAGAGCCTCATTAGTACTGGGCCCCAGGGGCTTAGCAATGGCCCCAGACATAGCTGATGTCACTGGCACTCCCTGTTGTTGAAGTGCCTCTGCCATGGGTTGCGCAGGATCCTGATCCTGAGGTGCCTCTGCCAGCTGGAGACGTATAGCGCTCTCCTTTAATTGGGCAAATGTCAATTCAGGGTTCTTAAAAACAAGCATGCTCACATGCCCCCGGTGAGAAGGGGTGTAGAGTCCCTCAATAAATTGATCTCTTAGCAGTTTATCCGCTCCGGTGTTAAAAATGGGTTCAGCCAGTGTAAGTGATTTAAGGGCTTCCTGCAGGTTTAAGGCAAAGTCTCTCACGCCCTCATTAGCTTTTTGTTTGCAACTAAAGAATCGTATTTTAGTTTTGCTGCTGGCCGTGGTTTCAAATGTAGCTTTTAATCCAGCAAATATGCGTTCAACAGTGCCTTTTAGATCAGCTGCCCATGCTGTGACTTCTCGCTTAGCATGGCCACTTAACTGCATCATCAGGAGACTAACACGCTGAACTTCACCCACGGGGAACATGTCAAAATGGGCCAGCATCTTTTCTCTGAAATCGTCAAGGGTATTAGGCTCACCTTCATACATTGGAAGCCATGGGCCACCCGGGGTATATGGCATCAGCACCGGCATGATGGGCGCCACTCCTTGCACCGCTGCGCTGCCGGACTCTCTATTGACACTCTGTCTTTCAGCTGCATTAGCGTTGCCGAGTGCTGCGGCGTCTCCGTGCTGCGACATACTGTGCCCCCTTAGTTAATCCGGACCCTTCCGGTCCTCCGCTTCCGTCGGGATAGTGTAGATTCGTTCCGCTGTGCAGCAGGATCGATTTTCCCCTTGCTCTGATGTCAGAGCGCTCAGCTTGGTGCCACCCACAATGACACGCCCCCTGCTGCTCCCACCCACCGCGCTCTGTAATGGCGGATTCTGAAGTTTTTCAGTTAGACTGGGGCTCAGGTGATGGCGTAGCTCAATTAACAGTCTCGTGCCTAACGGTTATGAAGTGATTACCTCAGGGGATGGCGGCCATCTTTACTCCATTATAACCAATGGGGAAAAGTCACTTTCAATAGTTTTCAATGGGGAATGGATTTTTCTTTAATAAAGTCAATTTTCAAGATTTTTCATCCCAGTTTTCACAGTTTTGGGCTCCAATCACGGCACACAATACACGGTATACGGGCTGGCTAGATCCTGTTCGTGACGCCAATTGTGACGCCCAGGAGACCGGGATACCCAGCACCGGACCAATGGAGTCTGTCTCTTGAGGGGGATGTCACGGGTGGCTTGACCCGGTGCTGTGGCCTCAGGCAATGCACAGTGTAAGGGGTATCATGAGGGGACAGGCACTTACTTGATTAGCAGCAGGTTCTCCCAGCGGTGACGATCCTGATCCTGGATAGATGGCTATTGTCCAAATGAAAGACTGAGGCACTGAAACGTTTAACCAGTTTACTTTAACATAAAAGGATTTACAACCAGTCCTGTCACCGGAGTCTGTATGGGAACTCTGAGTTACTTTGACCCTGCCGGGGTCTTCGCCTCTTATTGTGCGCAATTTCTGTGTGGCCCTGCTGCTGTATGTGAACTGGCTGCCGGCCCAATCTGTCCCCTCCGGGTCCTGGTTCGACGGGCAACCCGAGTCCTTTTATCAGCTTACCCCCTCTGGGAGTACCGCTGAACTCTGTGTCTGTTGCTGCATCCGACCCTAGTGAAGCTGATATCACCTCACGTTTTTCCGGTTTCTGTATTATATATAATGAATACAGCCACGGATCCGGTATCCGTCTTTGCGCCTGTTCTGGGTAGTGATTAATGCTACCCGGTTCTCACAATGTCCTTTTTCTCTATCCCTCTTCTCCTCAGGCCGGTGATTTAGGCCTGGTAACAGTCACAGGGCTGTTAGAGATCCAACTGTATGACCTCTCACTATCAGCTCCTTGGCCCAACTGCCATTTCTTCTCTCAGACCAGAATGGATCAAGGGGAGTCTCTGGAGCTCCCCCTTCTGGCCGGAGGTGGTAGTGCAGTCTTGCTATTTTAGTATTTGTACTTACTGTCAGTAACTATTTTTGTGGCAAATACCCCTAGGGGTGCCACATTAGCATCTTATGGGGCCATGTGCAGCATTATATTGGGCAATTATCTGTATGGAGCATCTTATGGGGCAAATATCTGCATGGAGCATCTTATGGGGCCATGTGCAGCATTATATGGGGCAATTATCTATATGGAGAATCTTATGGGGCCATGTGCAGCATTATATGGGGCAATTATCTGAATGTAGCATCTTATGGGGCCATGTGCAGCATTATATGGGGCAATTATCTGTATGGAGCATCTTATGGGACAAATATCTGTATGGAGCATCTTATGGGGCCATGTGCAGCATTATATGGGGCAATTATCTGTATGGAGTATTACGACCCGAGAAATGGACCCTCTGGGTCACGGCTACAGAGCCCCCGAAGGCGAGCGGACCAGATGGAGCCACCCCCTATACAGGGAGTGTTAGGGACAGGCCCAAGGAGGGTGAAGCCGCGACTGCCGGAGCCAAAGGGACGACTAATATAAGAACCAGAGATGGGTCAGAGGATATGGGAGAGGTGGTGTCACTGAGGCAAACAGATCAGAAGAGTCACAGGACGAGCAGAGTATGTAGGGAAAATGTACTGACCGGTATGAAGGAGACACACGATAGATGGGGAACGTCAGAAACACGGGACTGGCAAGACGGCAGGAACACGGGACTGGCAAGATGGCAGGAACACAGGACTGGCAAGGCGGCAGGAACACAGGACTGGCGAGACGGCAGGAACACAGGACTGGCATGGAGGCAGGAACACAGGACCGGCACGGAGACAGGAACACAGGACTGGCATGGAGACAGGAACACAGGACTGGTGAGACGGCAGGAACACAGGACTGGCACGGAGGCAGGAACACAGGACTGGCATGGAGGCAGGAACACAGGGCTGACGAGACGGCAGGAACACAGGACTGGCACGGAGGCAGGAACACAGGACTGGCAAGGAGGCAGGAACACAGGACTGGCAAGGAAGGTGACAATGAGACAAAGATCAAAACAGAGTAAAAGCTAGTGGTGCCAAGGAAACTAAAGGGATGCCGGCTAGGAACCGACAAACACGATAGACGCAAAGGCGTCTAACCAGGGCAACTGCAGGAGTGAAATACCCGATGGGCGCCGCCATATTGGGGGCGGAGCCAACGGGTCACAAACTCTCAGAAGCCCCAGCGGTACGAGAAGCCCGTCTGCGCATGCGCGGACCGGCAAAGGGACGAGCACCCCGGAAAGCAGAGACAGAGGAGCGAGGAGGAGCGTCGGGAGCGCGCCGGCCGGAAAGGTAAGTATAGGATAGCGTAACAGTACCCCCCTTCTTTAGAGCTGGAAAGGAATCTCTTCAAAACTAAAGGAGCATTGATATTCTCAAGAGGCTCCCAAGACCTTTCCTCGGGTCCAAACCCTTTCCAATCAATTAGAAAAAATGTTTTGCCCTTGACGGTTTTCTTAGCGAGAATATTCTTAACCTCAAAAAAAGCATCAGAGGAAACCGGGTGGTGAGAACATGAAGGAACAGAATGAAAATGATTGAAAATTGTGGGTTTGAGGAGAGATACATGAAAAACATTAGGAATGCGTAGGGAGGCGGGTAATTTCAACTTGTATGCTACGTCATTAACTCGGCTAGAAACATCAAAGGGACCGATGTAACGTGGACCCAACTTCTGAGAGGGAATTTTAAGTCTGATATAGCGAGAGGAAAGCCAGACCTTATCGCCAGGTTAATAAGGAGGGACATCCAAATGCCTTTTGTCGGCAAACCTTTTCATTCTGCTACTAGCCTTTACTAGCGCCTCCTTAGTCTCCTGCCAAATCTTGGAAAACTCCTGGGACAAGGAATCCACCGCCGGTACGCCTGAGGTGGGGAGAACAGGAAGAGGAATGCCGGGATGTTGCCCAAAAACAATAAAAAAGGGAGACTTGGATGAAGATTCACTAGTGTGGTTATTGTAGACGAATTCTGCCCAGGGAAGAAGAGACACCCAGTCATCATGGTGTGCATTGGTAAAATGACGAAGATATGATATGAGGATTTGATTTACACGCTCCACTTGACCGTTGGACTGGGGATGGTACGCGGAAGAAAAATCTAGCGAAACTTTCAAAAGACCACAAAGAGCTCTCCAAAAACGGGAAGTAAACTGAACTCCTCGGTCAGACACAATATCCTGAGGGAATCCGTGGAGCCAAAAAACTTGAAGTAAAAAAATCTTTGCTAGGTCAGGAGCAGATGGTAGACCAGGCAGAGAAATGAAGTGGGCCATTTTGGAAAATCTGTCTACCACCACCAAAATTGCTGTGCAACTAGAAGACTTAGGTAAGTCGGTGACAAAGTCCATGGCTATATGACTCCAAGGAAATGATGGAACAGGAAGCGGAAGCAGAGATTCAGAAGGAAGCTGTCGAGGAACTTTGTTCCGAGCACATTAGGAACAGGAAGCAACGAAATCCAATACATCTTGGCGAAGAGAGGGCCACCAATAATGACGAGAAATCAAAGAAAGAGTCTTCTTACCTCCAATATGTCCAGCGAACTGGGAGGAATGACCCCAACGCAAGATCTTTAACTTGTCCCGATTAGATACGAAGGTCTTACCCGGAGGAGGAGTGATCAAATCTAGAGGACCCAAAAAAACAATCCTGGATGGATCAAGAATATGTGTAGGTCTCTCCTCTTCATCCAATGGTTGAAAAGATCGTGATAAGGCGTCAGCCTTGATGTTTTTATTTCCGGGTCGGAAGTGTTATTCGAAGTCGAAATGTCCGAAGAACAAGGACCATCTGGCTTGTCGAGGATTCAACCTTTGGGCAGACTGGACGTAGGCGAGATTCTTGTGATCCGTAAAAATGATGAAGGGATGAACAGCCCCTTTGAGAAGATACCGCCACTCCTCCAAGGCCAATTTGATGGCTAACAATTCTTTGTCACCGATGGAATAATTGCGTTCCGGAGGAGAAAAAGCTTTGGAGAAAAAGCCACAGGAAACTAACTGTCCAGTGTTGGATCTCTGTAAAAGCACAGCTCCGGCTCCAATAGAAGATGCATCCACTTCAAGAATAAAAGGCCTATTGGTATCAGGACGATGAAGCACCGAGGCTGAAGCAAATTCTTGCTTCAGAGTTTGGAAGGCTGTTTCTGCCTCTGGAGGGCAAAAATTAGGATCGACCCCCTTGCAGACCAGAGCAGAGATTGGTTTAGACAAAGAGGAGAAGTGAGGGATAAATTGTCTGTAGTAATTGGCAAAGCCAAGAAATTGCTGGATAGCTTTTACTCCTGATGGACGGGGCCAATTCAAAACGGCAGACACCTTCTCAGGATCCATCTTTAGACCATCCTCAGAAACAATATATCCCAGGAAAGACACAGAAGACTGCTCAAAGACAAATTTTACAAACTTTGCGAAGAGATGATTCTCCCTTAGACGAAGTAAGACTCGGCGAACGTCTCGTCGATGGGTGGAAAGATCACGAGAGAAGACGAGGATGTCATCCAAGTAGACTACAACACTGGTATAGAGACAGTTACGAAAGATGTCATTGACGAACTCTTGGAACACTGCAGGAGCATTACAAAGCCCAAAAGGCATTACCAAATACTCGTAGTGACCGTCCCGGGTATTGAATGCTGTCTTCCACTCGTCTCCCGCACGGGTATGAACCAAGTTGTAAGCTCCCCAAAGATCAAGCTTGGTGAAAATTCGTGCTCCTCTCAGTCGGTCGAAGAGTTCAGAGATAAGCGGTAAAGGGTATTTGTTCTTCACGGTGATGTTGTTTAACCCTCTGTAATCAATACACGGGCGAAGGGTACCATCCTTCTTCTTCACGAAAAAGAAACCTGCCCCGGCTGGAGAAGATTTCCGAATAAAACCTCTAGCAAGATTCTCTTGAACATAGTCCGACATAGCTTGTGTTTCTGCAGGCGAGAGCGGATAGATTCTTCCCCTAGGAGGCGTGGTACCAGGAACAAGATCTATGGGACAATCGTAAGGTCGGTGCGGCGGAAGAGACTCAGCCTCCTTTTTGTCAAAAACATCAGAAAAAGAAGAATAAGCAGAAGGCAACCCGGAGGGGATGGGAGGACAAGGAACACCAACAGGATGCAACGGCAGCAGACAACGAGACCGACAGGAATCTCCCAAACAAAGAATATTGCCCCCACGCCAGTCCAAGAAAGGTTCGTGGAGATGCAACTACGGGAGACCGAGAAGAATAGGGTGAGAGATGTTGGCCAGAACTAAAAACTAAATTCTCTCTCTATGAAGAGCCCCTACTGAAGCTCCACCAAGTGCGTGACTTGAGTAATAGTCTCCTGCATCTACAGAAGCGAGAAGAAGAGGATTCTCTAAAGGTCTAACAGGGACTGAGAATTTAATTACCTCCTCTAACCTAATAAAATTTCCTGCTGCACCCGAGTCTAAATAAGCCTCAAGAGAGAAACGTTTGTCGTGAATGTGCAATAAAACGGGCAATGTGAGGGGTTGAGAGGTTTCACATGTACCTAGGGAGGCCTCTCTTACCTGACCTAGGCAGAGGAGTTTTCCGGACGGTCAGGGCAGGCTCGAAGAAGATGTGAGGGACTTCCACAGTAAAAACAGAGACCCTGGGTACGCCTCTCCTTGCGACGTTGTTCGGACAGTTTAACATGATCAACTTGCATCGGTTCGGGGGCAGAAACTGAAGCAGCGACCCTGGGACGAGGACTGGGAGGTCTGCGGGAAGTCATGAAAGAACGAGGAAATTTTCTCTCCCGAGCTCGCTCCTGAAAGCGAAGATCTATTCGCGTAGCTAAAGAAATCAAATCCTCCCAAAATAGTTGGAGTATCCCGGCCAGCTAATTCATCCTTGATACGACTGGAAGGCCCCCGCCAGAAAGCCCGACCAAAGCCTCATTATTCCAACCTAAATCGGAAGATAAAGTTCGGAACTGAATTGCATATTGCCCAACAGTTAGAGACCCCTTCTGTAAATTAAACAGGGCTTCTGTGGTAGAAGCCAAACAACCTGGTTCATCGAACACTCGACGAAACGTCTCCAAAAAAGATGTTAATTGATTAACCACAGAATCATCGCGCTCCCAGAGAGGGTTAACCCATGCTAGCGCATCACCCTCCAAATGAGAAATAAAGTAAAAAGTAAAGGCTATCTTGGCCCGGTCAGAAGGGTATTGCTGGGGAAGGAGCTCGAAATGAAGACGGCACTGATTTAGAAATCCCCAGCAAAATTTGGGATCACCATTAAAAAAGGGAGGTTTAGCCAATCGGGGAGGGGGATGAGGAGCAGGAGTAGGCACAGGAACAGACGCCGCAGTCTGTAAAGAAAGAAGTCGAGTATCGACAGATGCCATATAACCCAGAATATGGGACTGAGTGTCCCGCTGCTGTACCAGCTCTTGTTGCAGACTGGCTAACTGGGAGGCATTCCCCGGGTCAGAGGTCTGAAGAGCAGAAAGTCGGGAGTCCATGGATTTCATGAAGGACATCATCCGACTTTGATTCTCCCGAAGGAAAACTAGTTCCTTCTGAGCAGCCGTAGCTCCAGAGGGATCCATGGCATTTGCGTACTATTACGACCCGAGAAATGGACCCTCTGGGTCACAGCTACAGAGCCCCCGAAGGCGAGCGGACCAGATGGAGCCACCCCCTATACAGGGAGTGATAGGGACAGGCCCAAGGAGGGTGAAGCCACGACTGCCGGAGCCAAAGGGATGACTAATATAGGGACGACTAATAAGAACCAGAGATGGGTCAGAGGATAAGGGAGAGGTGGTGTCACTGAGGCAAAGAGATCAGAAGAGTCACAGGACGAGCAGAGTATGTAGGGAAAATGTACTGACCGGTATGAAGGAGACACACGATAGATGGGGAACGTCAGAAACACGGGACTGGCAAGATGGCAGGAACACGGGACTGGCAAGACGGCAGGAACACGGGACTGGCAAGATGGCAGGAACACAGGACTGGCAAGGCGGCAGGAACACAGGACTGGAGAGATGGCAGGAACACAGGACTGGCACGGAGGCAGGAACACAGGACCGGCACGGAGACAGGAACACAGGACTGGCACGGAGACAGGAACACAGGACTGGCGAGACGGCAGGAACACAGGACTGGCACGGAGGCAGGAACACAGGACTGGCACGGAGGCAGGAACACAGGACTGGCAAGGAGGCAGGAACACAGGACTGGCAAGGAAGGCGACAATGAGACAAAGACCAAAACAGAGTAATTGCTAGTGGAGCCAAGGAAACTAAAGGGATGCCGGCTAGGAACCGACAAACACGATAGACGCAAAGGCGTCTAACCAGGACAACTGCAGGAGTGAAATACCCGATGGGCGCCGCCATATTGGGGGCGGAGCCAACGGGTCACGAACTCCCAGAAGCCCCAGCGGTACGAGAAGCCCGTCTGCGCATGCGTGAACCGGCAAAGGGACAAGCACCCCGGAAAGCAGAGACAGAGGAGCGAGGAGGAGCGTCGGGAGCGCGCCGGCCGGAAAGGTAAGTATAGGATGGCGTAACATGGAGCATCTTATGGGGCCATGTGCAGTATTACATGGGGCAAATGTCTGTATGGGGCCATATGCTGCATTATATGGGGCAAATATCTGTATGGAGCATCTTATAGGGCCATGTGAAGCATTTTATGGGGCAAATATCTGTATGGAGCATCTTATGGGGCCATGTGCAGCATTATATGGGAGAAATATCTGTATGGGGCCATATGCAGAATTATATGGGGCAAATATCTCTATGAAGGATCTTATGGGGCCATGTGCAGCATTATATGGGGCAATTATCTGTATTGAGCATCTTATGAGGCCATAGTCCACATTTGTGGAGCATTACACGGGGCAAATGTATCTATGGAGCATCTTATGGGGTCATAATCAACATTCGTGCAGCATTATATGGGGCATATTTTAATATGGAGCATCTTATGGGGCCCATCATAAACTGTATGGAGCATTATATGGGGCTCCTGATTCAATATGGATATTCAAAAACACTTAGGCTATGTGCACACGTTCAGGAATTCATGCAGAAAATTCCTGTGGAAATCCAAACATTTCTGCCAGATTTCCGCATGAAATCCGCATGCATTTTTTTGCGCGTTTTTTTACGCGTTTTTTTTGCGCGGTTTTTCCTGACATTTCCCAATGCATTAGACAGTGTGAAATCCGCAAAAAAAAACGCAAAATTAATGAACAGGTTCATTATTTTTCCGCAATGTGTTTTTCATGCGGAAAAACGCACATCATGTGCACAGAAATTGCGGATTCCATTATAAATGATGGGATGCTTAATGTATGCAGATTATTTGCGGTTTTATAGCGTTTTTATAGCGCAAAATCGCTAAAAAAACGCAAATAATCTGCAACGTGTGGACATAGCCTTAACCTACTGATGTCTCAATTAATTTTACTTTTATTGGTACCTATTTTTATTTTTGACATTTACCGGTAGCTGCTGCATTTTCCACCCTAGGCTTATACTCGAGTCATTAAGTTTTCCCAGTTTTTTTGTGGCAAAATTAGGGGGTCGGCTTATACTCAAGTATATATGGTATTTCACGCAATAAAATGCAAATTAATTATGTAATAATCATACAATGTGATTTTCTGGTTTTTATTTTTAGATTCTGTCTCTCACAGGTGAAGTGTACCTACGATAAAAATTACAGACCTCTCCATTCTTTGTAGGTGGGAAAACTTGCAAAATCGGCAGTGGATTAAATATTTATTTTCCCCACTGTAGTCCTGGTTGAATGGACATTTATAACCTATGAGGGCTAAAGACTAGTCAAAACATAGGAGTAATGACCTCCCTTATCCATCAGGACAGGGAACTTTTAGGCCATGTGCACACGTACAGTATTTTTCGCGTTTTTTTCGCGTTTTTTCGCTATAAAAACGTGATAAAAACGCGAAAAAAACGCTTCCATATGCCTCCTACTATTTACAATGTATTCCGCATTTCTTGTGCAAATGTTGCTTTTTTTTTTCGCAAAAAAATCGCATCGCGGAAAAAAAAGCAACATGTTCATTAAATTTGCGGAATTGCGGTGACTCCGCACACCTAGGAGTGCATTGATCTGCATACTTTCCGCATGGGGCTGTGCACACCATGCGGGAAGTAAGCAGATTATGTGCGGTTGGTACCCAGGGTGGAGGAAAGGAGACTCTGCTCCACCGACTGGGCACCATATAATTGGTCAAAAAAAAAGAATTAAAATAAAAAATAGTCATATACTCACCTTCGATGTCTTCCCACCTCTCTGCGCTGCACGCTGCCGCTTCTGTTCCTATAGATGGTCTGTGTGAAGGACCTGCGATGACGTTGCGGTCCTGTGATTGGTCGCGCGACCGCTCATGTGACCGCTCACGCGACCGCGACGTCATCGAACGTCCTGCACACACACACCATCTAAAGAAACGAACGCCGCTGAGGAGAACTGCTGTCTGCGGGTGAGTATAACCTTTTTTTTATATTATTATTTTTAAACATTCTATCTTTTACTATTGATGCTGCATAGGCAGCATCTATAGTAAAAAGTTGGTCACACTTGTCAAACACTATGTTAGACAAGTGTGACCAACCTGTCAGTCAGTTTTCCAAGCGATGCTACAGATGGCTTGGAAAACTTTAGCATTCTGCAAGCTAATTACGCTTGCAAAATGCTAAGAAAACCGCAAAAAAAACGGGGAAAAACCGCAAACAAAAAATGCGGATTTCTTGCAGAAAATTTCCAGTTTTCTTCAGGAAATTTCTGCAAGAAATCCTGACGTGTGCACATACCCTTAGAACATTTCTTCCTTTCCTTTTCAGTGAAATGTAAGGTTCTGACAGAATCGGACTCCTTGGCTCCGTGATTCACATAAATATTTTTTTAGGGCTCTGCCAACATCAAGGAAATGTAGCCTCCTCTTCATCGGAAGTGAGATCTGGGTACTGAAAGCTCAATCTGCTGCTTTATGTTGCACATCACCTAATAGGAATGAAGGATCTTTCTCCAGACAACCTGATCTTGGGGGGGGGGAAGAACAGGTTTCACAGGGTAGCACCTTTGAAAAAAATAACCAGTTAGTTGCTGGTGTATGATAGGGCTTGGTTCCTCTTGAGGAAGCCATGTACGAAACGCACACGCTTTTGTTATTTATTTGGTTGAGAGGTTATGAATTATGCTTTTCTTCCATACATTTATGATATTTTTCATGTTTGAGTATATCAATGCACTTGCACTTTATAAATATTTTATCCATGATTGGGTCTAAATATTCCCCAGCCTCTCCCCTCTGTCAATCCCTGCACTGGCTCCCCATCACCCAGAGACTCCAGTACAAAAGCCTAACCATGACATACAAAGCCATCCACAACCTGTCTCCTCCATACATCTGTGACCTCGTCTCCCGGTACTTTCCTGCACGCAACCTCCGATCCTCACAAGATCTCCTTCTCTACTCCCCTATTATCTCCTCTTCCCACAATCGCATACAAGATTTCTCTCGCGCATCACCCCTACTCTGGAATTCTCTACCACAACATATCAGACTCTCGCCTACCATCGAAACCTTCAAAAAGAACCTGAAGACCCACCCCGACAAGCCTACAACCTGCAGTAACCACCGATTGACCAAACCGCTGCACGGCCAGCTATACCCTAACCTACTGTATCCTCACCCATCCCTTGTAGATTGTGAGCCCTCGCGGGCAGGGTCCTCTCTCCTCCTGTACCAGTTGTGACTTGTATTGTTCAAGATTATTGTACTTGTTTTATTATGTATACCCCTCCTCACATGTAAAGCGCCATGGAATAAATGGCGCTATAATAATAAATAATAATAATAATATAGTAATGCACTTTCACTTCATATTTTCACTTCATACTTATGATATTCATGATTTATGTTTTATTTATTGTATTCACAAGATGGCTAATAATGTGATCTGGATAGCCTTTTGTATCTATATATATATATATATATATATATATATATATATATATGCATATATATATATATATATATTATCAGCCTTAGGCCGGCGTCACACACAGCGTATGAAAATACGGTCCGTATATTACGTGTTATGAACAGGTAATTCAGAACCACAATGGACCTTGAAGTTCAGAGCACACAAAGTGACCTGACAATTATCAAAAACATAGGACGAGCTCTGAGACGTGGGAACTCTGCTGACCGCAATCCCTAATCCTATCCAACCACACTAGAGGTAGCCGTGGAGCGCTCCTGACCAGACCTATGCACCTCGAGCACAGCCTGAGAAACTAGCTAGCCCTAAGAAAGAAAAATAAGCCTAGCTTGCCTCAGAGAAATACCCCAAAGGAAAAGGCAGCCCCCCACATATAATGACTGTGAGTTGAGATGAAAATACAAACGCAGAGATGAAATAGATTTAGCAAAGTGAGGCCCAACTTACTGAACAGACCGAAGATAGGAAAGATTGCTTTGCGGTCAACACAAAACCCTACAAACAACCGCGCAGAGGGGGCAAAAAGACCCTCCGCACCGACTAACGGTACAGAGGTGCTCCCTCTGTGTCCCAGAGCTTCCAGCAAGCAAGAAAAACCAATATAGCAAGCTGGACAGAAAAAATAGCAAACAAAAATAACACAAGCAAAACTTAGCTTATGCAGGAAGACAGGCCACAGGAACGATCCAGGAGAAAGCAAGACCAATACTAGAACATTGACTGGAGGCCAGGATCAAAGCACTAGGTGGAGTTAAATAGAGCAGCACCTAACGACTTAACCTCAACACCTGAGGAAGGAAACTCAGAAGCCGCAGTACCACTCTCATCCACCAAAGGAAGCTCAAAGACAGAACCAGCCGAAGTACCACTCACGACCACAGGAGGGAGCTTGGCCACAGAATTCACAACAGTACCCCCCTTGAGGAGGGGTCACCGAACCCTCACCAGAGCCCCCAGGCCGACCAGGATGAGCCACATGAAAGGCACGAACCAGATCGGCAGCATGGACATCAGAGGCAAAGACCCAGGAATTATCTTCCTGACCATAACCTTTCCACTTAACCAGATACTGGAGTTTCCGTCTCGAAACACGAGAATCCAAAATCTTCTCCACTATATACTCCAACTCCCCTTCAACCAAAACCGGAGCAGGAGGATCAATAGATGGAACCACAGGTGCCATGTATCTCCGCAACAATGACCTATGGAACACGTTATGGATGGAAAAAGAAGCTGGAAGAGTCAAACGAAAAGACACAGGATTTAGAACCTCAGAAATCCTATATGGACCAATGAAACGAGGCTTAAATTTAGGAGAGGAAACCTTCATAGGAATATAACGAGATGACAACCAAACCAAATCCCCAACACGAAGTCAGGGACCCACACAGCGCCTGCGGTTAGCAAAACGTTGAGCCTTCTCCTGGGACAAAGTCAAATTGTCCACTACATGAGTCCAAATCTGCTGCAACCTATCCACCACAGTATCCACACCAGGACAGTCCGAAGACTCAACCTGCCCTGAAGAGAAACGAGGGTGGAACCCAGAATTGCAGAAAAACGGCGAAACCAAAGTAGCCGAGCTGGCCCGATTATTAAGGGCGAACTCAGCCAAAGGCAAAAAGGGCACCCAATCATCCTGATCAGCAGAAACAAAACATCTCAGATATGTTTCCAAGGTCTGATTGGTTCGTTCAGTCTGGCCATTTGTCTGAGGATGGAAAGCCGAGGAAAAAGACAAATCAATGCCCATCCTAGCACAAAAGGCTCGCCAAAACCTCGAAACAAACTGGGAACCTCTGTCAGAAACGATGTTCTCTGGAATGCCATGTAAACGAACCACATGCTGGAAAAACAATGGCACCAAATCAGAGGAGGAAGGCAATTTAGACAAGGGCACCAAATGGACCATCTTAGAGAAGCGATCACAAACCACCCAAATGACCGACATTCTTTGAGAGATGGGGAGATCCGAAATAAAATCCATAGAGATATGTGTCCAAGGCCTCTTCGGGACCGGCAAGGGCAAAAGCAACCCACTGGCACGAGAACAGCAGGGCTTAGCCCGAGCACAAATCCCACAGGACTGCACGAAAGAACGCACATCCCGCGACAGAGATGGCCACCAAAAGGATCTAGCCACCAAATCTCTGGTACCAAAGATTCCAGGATGACCAGCCAACACCGAACAATGAACCTCAGAGATAACTTTATTTGTCCACCTATCAGGGACAAACAGTTTCTCCGCTGGGCAACGGTCAGGTCTATTAGCCTGAAATTTCTGCAGCACCCGCCGCAAATCAGGGGAGATGGCAGACAAAACCACCCCCTCTTTGAGAACACCCGCCGGCTCAGGCAATCCCGGAGAATCGGGCACAAAACTCCTAGACAGGGCATCCGCCTTCACATTTTTAGAGCCCGGAAGGTACGAAACCACAAAGTCAAAACGGGAGAAAAACAGCGACCAACGAGCCTGTCTAGGATTCAACCGTTTGGCAGACTCGAGATAAGTCAAGTTCTTGTGATCAGTCAAGACCACCACGCGATGCTTAGCTCCTTCCAGCCAATGACGCCACTCCTCAAATGCCCACTTCATGGCTAGCAACTCTCGATTGCCAACATCATAATTTCGCTCAGCAGGCGAAAATTTCCTGGAAAAGAAGGCGCATGGTTTCATCACCGAGCAATCAGAACTTCTCTGCGACAAAACAGCCCCTGCTCCAATTTCAGAAGCATCAACCTCGACCTGGAACGGAAGTGAAACATCTGGTTGGCACAACACAGGGGCAGAAGAAAAACGACGCTTCAACTCCTGAAAAGCTTCCACAGCAGCAGAAGACCAATTGACTACATCAGCACCCTTCTTGGTTAAATCAGTCAATGGTTTAGCAATACTAGAAAAATTATTGATGAAGCGACGATAAAAATTAGCAAAGCCCAGGAACTTCTGCAGACTCTTTAGAGATGTTGGCTGAGTCCAATCATAAATGGCCTGAACTTTAACAGGGTCCATCTCGATAGTAGAAGGAGAAAAAATGAACCCCAAAAATGAAACCTTCTGAACACCAAAGAGACACTTTGACCCCTTCACAAACAAAGAATTAGCACGCAGGACCTGGAACACCATTCTGACCTGCTTCACATGAGACTCCCAATCATCCGAGAAGACCAAAATATCATCCAAGTATACAATCAGGAATTTATCCAGGTACTCTCGGAAGATGTCATGCATAAAGGATTGAAACACTGATGGAGCATTAGAAAGCCCGAATGGCATAACCAGGTACTCAAAATGGCCTTCGGGCGTATTAAATGCTGTTTTCCATTCATCGCCCCGTTTAATACGCACAAGATTATATGCACCACGAAGATCTATCTTGGTGAACCAACTAGCCCCCTTAATCCGAGCAAACAAATCAGACAGCAGCGGCAAGGGGTACTGAAATTTGACCGTAATTTTATTTAGAAGGCGGTAATCAATACAAGGTCTCAGCGAACCATCCTTCTTGGCCACAAAAAAGAACCCCGCTCCCAATGGCGACGATGACGGGCGAATATGACCCTTCTCCAAAGACTCCTTCACGTAACTCTGCATAGTGGCATGCTCAGGTACAGATAAATTAAACAGTCGACTCTTAGGGAACTTACTACCAGGAATCAAATCGATAGCACAATCACAATCCCTATGCGGAGGTAGGGCATTGGACTTGGGCTCATCGAATACATCCCGGTAATCAGACAAGAACTCTGGGACCTCAGAAGGGGTGGATGATGAGATAGACAGAAATGGAACATCACCATGTACCCCCTGACAACCCCAGCTGGACACAGACATGGATTTCCAATCCAAAACTGGATTATGGACTTGTAGCCATGGCAACCCCAACACGACCACATCATGCAGATTATGCAACACCAGAAAGCGAATATCCTCCTGGTGCGCAGGAGCCATGCACATGGTCAGCTGGGTCCAATACTGAGGCTTATTCTTGGCCAAAGGCGTAGCATCAATTCCTCTCAATGGAATAGGACACTGCAAGGGCTCCAAGATAAACCCACAGCGCCTAGCAAACTCCAAGTCCATCAAATTCAGGGCAGCGCCTGAATCCTCAAATGCCATGACAGAATAGGAAGACAAAGAGCAGATCAAAGTAACGGACAAAAGAAATTTCGACTGTACCGTACCAATGGTGGCAGACCTAGCGAACCGCTTAGTGCGCTTAGGACAATCAGAGATAGCATGAGTGGAATCACCACAGTAGAAACACAGCCCATTCTGACGTCTGTGTTCTTGCCTTTCAGCTCTGGTCAAAGTCCTATCGCACTGCATAGGCTCAGGTTTATGCTCAGATAATACCGCCAAATGGTGCACAGATTTACGCTCACGCAAGCGTCGACCGATCTGAATGGCCAAAGACATAGACTCATTCAGACCAGCAGGCATAGGAAATCCCACCATGACATCCTTAAGGGCTTCAGAGAGACCCTTTCTGAAAATAGCTGCCAGCGCACATTCATTCCATTGAGTGAGCACGGACCACTTTCTAAACTTCTGACAATAAATCTCTATCTCATCCTGACCCTGACACAGAGCCAGCAAATTTTTCTCTGCCTGATCCACTGAATTAGGTTCATCGTACAGCAATCCGAGCGCCAGAAAAAACGCATCAATATTACATAATGCAGGATCTCCTGGCGCAAGGGAAAATGCCCAGTCTTGAGGGTCGCCACGTAATAAAGAAATAATGATCTTAACTTGTTGAACTGCCTCACCAGAGGAGCGGGGTTTCAAAGCCAGAAATAGTTTACAATTATTTTTAAAATTCAAAAACTTAGCTCTGTCTCCAGAAAATAACTCAGGAATAGGAATTTTAGGTTCTAACATAGGATTCTGAACCACCAAATCTTGAATATTCTGTACATTTATAGCGAGATTATCCATGAAAGAGAACAGACCCTGAATGTCCATGTCCACACCTGTGTCCTGAACCACCCTGATGTAAAGGGGAAAAGAAAGACAGAACACAGTGCAAAGAAAAAAAAAATGGTCTCAGAACTTCTCTTTTCCCTCTATTGAGAAGCATTAGTACTTTGGGCCTCCAGTACTGTTATGAACAGGTAATTCAGAACCACAATGGACCTTGAAGTTCAGAGCACACAAAGTGACCTGACAATTATCAAAAACATAGGACGAGCGCTGAGACGTGGAAACTCTGCTGACCGCAATCCCTAATCCTATCCAACCACACTAGAGGTAGCCGTGGAGCGCTCCTGACCAGACCTATGCGCCTCGAGCACAGCCTGAGAAACTAGCTAGCCCTAAGAAAGAAAAATAAGCCTAGCTTGCCTCAGAGAAATACCCCAAAGGAAAAGGCAGCCCCGCACATATAATGACTGAGAGTTGAGATGAAAATACAAACGCAGAGATGAAATAGATTTAGCAAAGTGAGGCCCAACTTACTGAACAGACCAAAGATAGGAAAGATTGCTTTGCGGTCAACACAAAACCCTACAAACAACCACGCAGAGGGGGCAAAAAGACCCTCCGCACCGACTAACGGTACAGAGGTGCTCCCTCTGTGTCCCAGAGCTTCCAGCAAGCAAGAAAAACCAATATAGCAAGCTGGACAGAAAAAATAGCAAACAAAAATAACACAAGCAAAACTTAGCTTATGCAGGAAGACAGGCCACAGGAACGATCCAGGAGAAAGCAAGACCAATACTAGAACATTGACTGGAGGCCAGGATCAAAGCACTAGGTGGAGTTAAATAGAGCAGCACCTAACGACTTAACCTCATCACCTGAGGAAGGAAACTCAGAAGCCGCAGTACCACTCTCATCCACCAAAGGAAGCTCATAGACAGAACCAGCCGAAGTACCACTCACAACCACAGGAGGGAGCTTGGCCACAGAATTCACAACAATTACGGCCGTAATACGCTGAAAAGTCCTGAAAATAGTGGTCCGTAGCTCCTTCGTAGGCAGGGTGTGTCACCGTTTTTTGCGCATGGCATCCTCCGTATGTATTCGTATGGCAGCCGTAATGCGTGTTTTGATCGCAGGCTTGCAAAACCGACATACGGCTATACAAGGGATCGATGTGTAATAAAAAAAAAACCATATATACTGTCTATATATATATATATATATATATATATATATGTCAGTAGACACATATATGTATATATATTAATATTTCATCCAGCACGATATAGCAGAAAGCCGGTAATTCAATTACCGGCTTTTGCTTTCTCCTTCCTAAAACCCGACATGATATGAGACCTGGTTTACATACAGTAAACCATCTCATATCCCCATTTTTTTTGCATATTCCACACTACTAATGTTAGTAGTGTGTATGTGCAAAATTTGGCCGTTCTAGCTAGTAAATTAAGGGGTTAAATGGCGGAAAAAATTGGCGTGGGCTCCCGCACAATTTTCTCCGCCAGAGTGGTAAAGCCAGTGACTGAGGGCAGATATTAATAGCCTGGAGAGGGTCCATGGTTATTGCCCCCCCCCCCTGGCTAAAAACATCTGCCCCCAGCCACGCCAGAAAAGGCACATCTGGAAGATGCGCCTATTCTGGCACTTGGCCACTCTCTTCCCATTCCCGTGTAGCGGTGGGATATGGGGTAATGAAGGGTTAATGCCACCTTGCTATTGTAAGGTGACATTAAGCCAAATTAATAATGGAGAGGCGTCAATTATGACACCTATCCATTATTAATCCAATACTAGTAAAGAGTTTTTTAAAAAAAACCACACACACATTATTGAAAATTAATTTAATGAAAAAAACACAAAGCTTGTTGTATTAATTTATTCTACTCTCAATCCACTCACTGAAGACCCTCGATCTGTAAATAAAATAAAAACAAATAAACCAAGAATATACATACCTTCCGAGGATCTGTAAGGTCCAACGATGTAAATCCATCTGAAGGGGTTAAAATATTTTGCAGGCAGGAGTTCTGCTAATGTAGCGCTACTCCTGCCTGCAAAACCCCAGCGAATGAAGGTAAAGTAGGTCAATGACCTATATTTAGCTTCATTTGCGGTGAGGCGCCCTCTGCTGGCTGTTCCTAGATCGTGGGAACTTTCCTAGAAAGCTCCCTGGCTCGCGTTCATATGAGGACAACCAGCAGAGGGCGCCTCTTATGATCTCGAGCCTGGGAGCTTTCTAGGAAAGTTCCCACGATCTAGGAACAGCCAGCAGAGGGCGCCTCACCGCAAATGAAGCTAAATATAGGTCATTGACCTACTTTACCTTCATTCGCTGGGGTTTTGCAGGCAGGAGTAGCGCTACATTAGCAGAACTCCTGCCTGCAAAATATTTTAACCCCTTCAGATGGATTTACATCGTTGGACCTTACAGATCCTCGGAAGGTATGTATATTCTTGGTTTATTTTTATTTTTTTTATTTACAGATCGAGGGTCTTCAGTGAGTGGATTGAGAGTAGAATAAATTAATACAACAACCTTTGTGTTTTTTTTCATTAAAATAATTTTTAATAATGTGTGTGTTTTTTTTTAAACCCTTTACTAGTATTGGATTAATAATGGATAGGTGTCACAACTGACGCCTCTCCTTTATTAATTTGGCTTAATGTCACCTTACAATAGCAAGGTGACATTAACCCTTCATTACCCCATATCCCACCGCTACACGGGAATGGGAAGAGAGTGGCCAAGTGCCAGAATAGGCGCATCTTCCAGATGTGCCTTTTCTAGGGTGGCTGGGGGCAGGAGATTTTGGCCAGGGGGGGGGGGCAATAACCATGGACCCTCTCCAGGCTATTAATATCTGCCCTCAGTCACTGGCTTTACCACTCTGGCGGAGAAAATTGAGCGGGAGCCCACGCCAATTTTTTCCGCCATTTAACCCCTTAATTTACTAGCTAGAACGGCCAAATTTTGCATATACACACTACTAACATTAGTAGTGTGGAATATGCAAAAAAATGGGGATATGAGATGGTTTACTGTATGTAAACCAGGTCTCATATCATGTCGGGTTTAGGAAGTAGAAAGCAAAAGCCGGTAATTGAATTACCGGCTTTCTGCTATATCGCGCTGGATGAAATATTAATATATATACATATATGTGTCTCAATGACATATATATATATATACCTATTCTCTGTGTACACATTTATTCTACCTATTCTACTGTAACCTGTCAGTGTGATTTTACTGTACACCGCACTGAATTGCCGGCTTTTCTCTCTAACAGCGCTGCGTATTCCTCGCAAGTCACACTGCTGGTCCGTGTGTAATCCGTATTTTTGGGGCTTCCATAGACATTCATTGACGTTTTATTTGCGCAATACGGTGACAAACGCAGCATGCTGCGATTTTCTACGGCCGTAGAAAGCCGTATAATACTGATCAGTTTAATACGGCAGATAGGAGCAGGGGCATAGAGAATAATTGTGCCGTATTTTTTGCGAGTTTTACGGACGTAGTTTCTGCGCTCTTACGTCCGTAAAACTCGCAAGTGTGACGCCGGCCTTACACTTTCATTCATGTTGATTATGCTGACTGTTCTGAGACTTTTTTTGATATAACGACATATAATTTTAGTAAGACTTAAATAAAATATTATATTTTATTCTTTATAAAGTGTGGCAATCTTTTTATAGGATTAGGAGAAAAATAAATAAGAGAACAACAACACTTTACAGGGTAATACGGTAAATACCCAATTCAGGGCCGGCTCCAGGTTTTTGAGGGCCCCGGGCGAAAGAGTCTCCGTGGGCCCCCCTCTTAAACACATACCATGCTTCATGATGCTCAGATACAGCAGAGAAATATACCACAGCCCACGTAGCATATAACACAGCCCACGTAGCATATAATACAGCCCACGTAGCATATAGCACTGGCCACGTAGCATATAGCACAGGCAGCCCACGTAGCATATAGCACAGGCAGCCCACGTAGCATATAGCACAGGCAGCCCACGTAGTATATAGCACAGGCAGCCCACGTAGTATATAGCACAGGCAGCCCACGTAGTATATAGCACAGGCAGCCCAGCTCACCCACCACCACGCCATCGCCCCCGACCGTTGTGGATACAGGATCTGAGCACATGCACTGATGAATGCTGCTCGTCTTCTGCTGCTCGCTGCGCTGGAACTGGACCGGGTCCCAGACCATGTCGCGACGTGATCTGTGTGTCAGCAACAGCGCTGCTCTTCTTAGTGATGAGCTCCTCACTCTCACCCGGAAGTGACGACCACCGGCCCGGAAGTTACTCTTCTATCCCCATGGACGGTGATTGGTGAGTATTCCTGCTGCAGTGAGTCCCAGTCAGTGAGTCCCACCTCCTGTTGCTGGGAATCATATATCCGCTCCAGCTCCGCCTCCAAGTCCTGGCTGCAATCAGACACAGCCCACAGCACACTAACACAGGGAGGGAGAGTTGAACTCGGGAATGTAGTCCAGCTTCGGGGGCCCCCAGGAGCGCATGATGCGCTGCGCATCAGTGTCGGCAATACCGGCATAATAAGTGTCTTACTGTTATGGGCCCCCCAGTCTCGCCAGGGCCCCGGCATTTGCCCGGGTGCGCCAGGTGCTGACGCCGGCCCTGACCCAATTGGTTGCTCATTATATATGATAGGACTCGCAGATGATGAGGTTATGCTGGGAGCAGAACATCCATAAACTCTTAGGAAATGATACCTGGTGGTGGGTGGTCGCTGGACTCATCTCTGACCTCCCTGTTAGGTTGTGTGCACACGTTGCGGATTTTTTGTGTTTTTTCGCTATAAAAACGCACACATTATGCATCCCATCATTTAGAATGCATTCCGCAATTTTTGTGCACATGATGCGTTTGTTTTGGTTTTTTTCGCAAAAAAAAACGCATTGCGGTAAAAAACGCAGCATGTTCATTATTTTGCGGATTTCCCACTATATCATTGTATTGGGAAATCTTCGGAAAAAAAACGCCAAAAATCTGCATGCAGATTTCTTGCACAAAATGTCCGGTTTTGCTCAGGAAATTTCTGCAAGAAATCCTGAACGTGTGCACATAGCCTTAGGGTTTGCTAAACAGTGCTACAATGGCAATTAGAAAGCCAAGGAAGAAGGTGAATGGCACCTAATCCCATAAAGATTCTGAAATGTATTAGTGATTATATACTTACCGTATTTGGAGGTGCAGACAGACAACGCGCTTTGAGGCCAACTTCACACATTCATTTTTTAAGGACCGTAAACATGGACATACGCACACCCATTGTATTGAATGTTGGTGCGCACGTCAGATTTGTCACACGGACCCTGTGTCCGTGTGAAAAACTTGCAGACATCCTTTTTTTTTCAAGGCAGTACGGAGGAATTGCGTGCCGTACGTACAAGTGCACGCTAATGACATCTGTGTGACTGTCAAGCACAGTGTGGGAAGACTAAGTGCAACACGAAGGGATGAGGGGAAGGGGGATACCCAACACTAGGGAAGGGGAGACCCCTAGGCAGTTCAAAAGTCACCCTGTCTGCCCTAAACGTCCCTATATAGGTTCTGCACCTATATGATGACAATTGTAGTCAGCACCCTCCAAATGGGAATGTTGCTCACAACAACTGTCATCGTCCTCAGCTGGTCTCCGTGCAGTCAGCGATACCAGGTGGCGATGATGATAGTAGTAGTAGTCAGCACATTAAATATATAAAACACGGCAAGATAAAGCAGACAGCTACAGGCTTCTTTTACCAAGCTGGGACGGTCTATAGTTACCTAAGTAAATAGGGCAGCACACTGCAGCGCCAAAACATGCAAACTTGAAAACACGAAATTTGAACTGCATTACTGCACTAGAAATATGAAAAATGAGAGCTTTTAGCGCATAAAAATGGCCAATTTTATGTGTACCTCGTAGCCACTTTACGGCATCTCTCTTATACGAGGTCCTACGCTTGACCTACCTCATTGAGAATAAACGTCTCCATCTGAATGGGTACATGTGAAACCTCTTCTTGGACTCAAATTCTCTCTCTCTGTGGAGGGGTATTGGACCTACTATGATTAAAACACCTGAAGCTAGGAGGCGGGGAGTGCACGATTAGAAGGCTAGAGAATACATTTCAAAAACCTGACCTGCACATCCAAACATAGACACAGTGTGAACAGGTGCTGAACCCAGAGTCGCCAACTCGTATATAGTTAAGTAAATAGGGCAGCACACTGCAGCGCTACGAGGTACACATAAAATTGGCTATTTTTATGTGCTAAAAGCTCTCATTTTTCATATTTCTAGTGCAGTAATGCAGTTCAAATTTCGTGTTTTCAAGTTTGCATGTTTTGGCGCTGCAGTGTGCTGCCCTATTTACTTAACTATATACGAGTTGGCGACTCTGGGTTCAGCACCTGTTCATACTGTGTTTATGTTTGGATGTGCAGGTCAGGTTTTTGAAATGTATTCTCTAGCCTTCTGATCGTGCACTCCGCCTTCTAGCCACAGGTGTTTTAATTACAGCAGGTCCAATACCCCTCCATAGAGAGAGAGAATTTGAGTCCAAGAAGAGGTTTCACATGTACCCATTCAGATGGAGACGTTTATTCTCAATGAGGTAGGTCAAGCGTAGGACCTCGTATAAGAGAGATGCCGTAAAGTGGCTACGAGGTACACATAAAATTGGCCATATTTATGCGCTAAAAGCTCTCATTTTTCATATTTCTAGTGCAGTAATGCAGTTCAAATTTCGTGTTTTCAAGTTTGCATGTTTTGGCGCTGCAGTGTGCTGCCCTATTTACTTAACTATATACGAGTTGGCGACTCTGGGTTCAGCACCTGTTCACACTGTGTCTATGTTTGGATGTGCAGGTCAGGTTTTTGAAATGTATTCTCTAGCCTTCTGATCGTGCACTCCCCGCCTCCTAGCTTCAGGTGTTTTAATTATAGTAGGTCCAATACCCCTCCACAGAGAGAGAGAATTTGAGTCCAAGAAGAGGTTTCACATGTACCCATTCAGATGGAGACGTTTATTCTCAATGAGGTAGGTCAAGCGTAGGACCTCGTATAAGAGAGATGCCGTAAAGTGGCTACGAGGTACACATAAAATTGGCCATTTTTATGCGCTAAAAGCTCTCATTTTTCATATTTCTAGTGCAGTAATGCAGTTCAAATTTCGTGTTTTCAAGTTTGCATGTTTTGGCGCTGCAGTGTGCTGCCCTATTTACTTAACTATATACGAGTTGGCGACTCTGGGTTCAGCACCTGTTCACACTGTGTCTATGTTTGGATGTGCAGGTCAGGTTTTTGAAATGTATTCTCTAGCCTTCTGATCGTGCACTCCCCGCCTCCTAGCTTCAGGTGTTTTAATTATAGTAGGTCCAATACCCCTCCACAGAGAGAGAGAATTTGAGTCCAAGAAGAGGTTTCACATGTACCCATTCAGATGGAGACGTTTATTCTCAATGAGGTAGGTCAAGCGTAGGACCTCGTATAAGAGAGATGCCGTAAAGTGGCTACGAGGTACACATAAAATTGGCCATTTTTATGCGCTAAAAGCTCTCATTTTTCATATTTCTAGTGCAGTAATGCAGTTCAAATTTCGTGTTTTCAAGTTTGCATGTTTTGGCGCTGCAGTGTGCTGCCCTATTTACTTAACTATATACGAGTTGGCGACTCTGGGTTCAGCACCTGTTCACACTGTGTCTATGTTTGGATGTGCAGGTCAGGTTTTTGAAAGGTCTATAGTTACCGACCCACCCCGAGCCAAAAAAAATGGAAGCCTGCAGACCCAAAAATTGACACATCTATTAGATGCACCAATTCTGGCGCTTTATCCGGTGACTGGTCACATTACTAATGTCACCGCTCTTCACTGCCTCCAGATGAAGCAAAGACAGGGAATCGTCGTGGGACCTCCTTATTATGGATTTACAGCACACCCCTTTGGATAACTTTTTTTATCGTAATAAGTCGCTAAATTTAGGTGACTGTCGAGGAGTGATTTTTTACAATTAAAACACTTTTCTGTGTTTGTGTGTTAATTATTTTTGACTACGGTGTTAGTAATGGGAGTGTCTGATAAACGCTTCTTTATTACTAATCCCTGGACTTCATGTCAGCGGACATTACACAGCTGATATCAACCCCAAAACCATTACCCCGATTGCCACCGCACTAGGGCAATAGGGAAGAGCTGAGACTAGGAGCCAGGAAGGTCTCACTTAGTACAGTAGATGCACCATTTCTGGGGCGGCTAAGGATTGGCGTTAGTAGTCTGGGAGGGGGACAAAATCCATGGCCCCTTCCCAGCCTATTAAGATCAGCCCACTGCTGTCTGTTTAGCTTTTGCTGGTTTTTAAAAAGTAGGGTGAACTCCATGTCATTTTTTATTTAGGTCCCCCCTTTTTAATGACCAGTAAAAGCTACATAAATAGCAGTGAGCTGTTATTAATAGGCTGAAGACCTCCATGGATATTGGCCTTGTCCTAAAATAATAGCACCAGCTCCTAGCTGTCTGCTTTCCCTCAGGTGGTTATTAAAAAACGAGGAAACCACACCTTTTTTTCAATTGTTTATTTAATTATTAGCTTAATACAGGTACAAAAAGCTACACAAGCAAAGCACTAATTATATATCTCACAGACATATTTCTATCATCTATTTTCTATCTTTGCACATTTAACACCTAAAGATCTGTCGTTTGTATTCTTCATTATATTCCAGCACTCGCCATACTGATGGCACACGGATTGTACACACGGACATACATATGCCACATGGATGGTGTCACACGGACCTCACCAGTACTGGTTTCTCCAGTACCAGAATCACCAGTACGTGTGAAGGGGGCCTGAAAATGAATTGATTCCTTCCTAAAGGTAGTTAACACCAACAGAGAAATAAGACTTCACAAACTATTTCTTGGTGATTTGGAAATTGCTGTCTTATAAGTTCCAAGATTGGAAACAGGCGTTGCGGGATCATTTATCATAAAGAGGCTTGGTTGTTGGAAGACTATTCCCACAATATAGTACGATCAATAAATCACTAGAGAAAATGTAAATTAATAAGTAGATAATGCACCATAAGTAATACTACAGGATAATCAGCAGATGCTGTGCCACAAACAACGCTGCAGGATAATCAGCAGATACAGTGCCACAAACAACGCTGCAGGATAATCAGCACATGCTGGGCCACAAACAACGCTGCAGGATAATCGGCAGATGCTGTGCCATAAACAACACTACAGGATAATCAGCAGATGCAGTGCCATAAACAACGCTGCAGGATAATCAGCAGATACAGTGCCACAAACAACGCTGCAGGATAATCGGCAGATGCTGTGCCATAAACAACACTACAGGATAATCAGCAGATACAGTGCCACAAACAACACTACAGGATAATTAGCAGTTACAGTGCCACAAACAACTCTGCAGGACAATCAGCAGATGCTGTGACATAAACAACGCTGCAGGATAATCAGCAGATGGTGTGCCATTAACAACGCTGCAGGATAATCAGCACATGCTGGGCCACAAACAACGCTGCAGGATAATCAGCAGAGGCTGTGCTACACACAACGCTGCAGGATAATCAGCAGATGCAGTGCCATAAACAACGCTGCAGGATAATCAGCAGATACAGTGCCACAAACAACACTGCAGGATAATCGGCAGATGCTGTGCCATAAACAACACTACAGGATAATCAGCAGATACAGTGCCACAGACAACACTACAGGATAATCAGCAGATACAATGCCACAAACAACACTGCAGGATAATCAGCAGATGCAGTGCCACAAACAACTCTGCAGGACAATCAGCAGATGCTGTGACATAAACAACGCTGCAGGATAATCAGCAGATGGTGTGCCATTAACAACGCTGCAGGATTGTCAGCAGATGCAGTGCACCAAACAACGCTGCAGGATAATCAGCAGATGCTGTGCCACACACAACTGCAGGATAATCAGCAGATGCTGTGCCACAAACAACGCTGCAGGATAATCAGCAGAGGCTGTGCCATAAACAACGCTGCAGGATAATCAGCAGATGCAGTGCCATAAACAACACTGCAGGATAATCAGCAGATACAGTGCAACAAACAACGCTGCAGGATAATCAGCAGATGCTGTGCCACACACAACTCTGCAGGATAATCAGCAGATGCTGTGCCATAAACAACACTGCAGGATAATCAGGAGATGCAGTGTCACAAACAGCGCTGCAGGATAATCAGCAGATACAGTGCCATAAACAATGCTGCAGGATAATCAGCAGATGCTGTGCCATAAACAACGCTGCAGGATAATCAGCAGATGCAGTGCCACAAACAACACTGCAGGATAATCAGCAGATGCAGTGCGATAAACAACGCTGCAGGATAATCAGCGGATGCTGTGCCACAAACAACGCTGCAGGATATTTAGCAGATACAGTGTCACATTCATCGCTGCAGGATTATCAGCAGATGCAGTGCCACAAACAGCATGGCAGGTTAATCAGGTGATGCTGTGCCACAAACAACACTGCAGGATAATTAGCAGATGCTGTGCCATTAACAATGCTGCAGGATTGTCAGCAGATGCAGTGTCACAAACAGCGCTGCAGGATAATCAGCAGATACAGTGCGATAAACAACGCTGCATGATAATCATCAGGAAAGTAAAACAAACATACTAGAAGATAAAAAACAGGATCTTGAGACAGTAAAACCTTACATAAAATGTGAATAAATGTATCAGTATAATAAAAATGAAAAAAGTCACAGATGACTCCCACCTTGGTCATGTTTTTCCATCACCTACAAGGTAAAGTAGGGATTGTAGAACGAGAAACAAAAATGGACAAAGTGATTTCTTATTACTCGAACAAATAAGGGGAACAATGAAGGGTTGTTCTTTGTTCCCTAAAAATTAATTATTCTGGGATGGGGAAATGTGAGACGTCTCTCAATGGACCACCCATCCTAGAGCATGACTGTGCCTAAAAGTTCCATCCAGATGAGCAAAAGGTAGATATTCACATCTGTAAACCATCAACACTGCATCAATGATAAAAGAGTGATATTGGATCCAGTTGGATGAACACGTAGGTGCGCTGCTGCTGGAGTGAATTAATTCTTCAGAAATGATGAGGAGGAAAAGGCTTTTTATTCACAATGCGTTTCAACGCTGTGCCAGCGTCTTTTTCAAGTGAAAAAAAAAAACGGTAAAATTAAAATCCTAAATGGAAGTGAGGTGAATTGTTGTCTGTTATCCAGACTGCGACACAGAGGAATCGGAGGCGATTCACATGGATGGGAACAAGCTACTACACATCTTTGAGGTCAATGGTTACAAGATAATCACCTTCTAGGAGACAGAACAGCTCTGACTTAATCCATATGGAACTTCTTTTTCACAATGAATTGGTTGATAAAATGTAAATTGTTTTTTTCATTTGTTACAATGGTTTGGCACGAACAAAAAAGTTTGGAGTATACTCCCAAGGCTCTCTAGTCAAGGAGGACCTTTGTCTAAGATGTTCATACTGATGACATCTGGAATAGCCCCCTGCAGGAGAAGCTGCTTTGATGAAGACATCTTTAGGATTATGAAATATCTTTGAAGAGGAAGCTCTGAAAGCTCTATATGATAACCATCCTTTATGGAAGCTAGAATCCAAATGTCCTTGTAGATAGGTAGAGTAGGGAGTAGGGGGAAAAAAAAAGTGCACCCAGCACAGAAGGTAGCTACAAAGATTAGATAGAAGACTGCTGGGCAGAAAAACATAAATGCAGCAATAGCAGGAAGGAAAAAACACACAGGAGTCACCTATTCTACAGATGTAGGCAAATACCATTATACAAACAATGCGCCATCTTGAAATAATTTGTTTAACTTCCTGAGAAAGTTAAGAATAATTAAAATTGAAGAGCCACTGATCTCAGGTTCGGTGTTAGTGTCATGACTCTGTTGTTGGGTGTCTCAGGTCCAGGGGCTACTTCCCTGTCCCTAAAGCTAGGAGGTGCCCTAGTTCGCCCTGCTCCCCGGATTACTTCTGATGGTGAAGACGCTGGGGTCACGTAGGTTGCCTTAGCTCCTGAATCCGCCCTCAGTCTGTACCCTTCCCCCACCCAGGTAAGAGGGCAGTAGTAGTGTATGGTAATACACTAACCAGACGAACAAGGTAACACGAACAGGGGAAACGAAAAATACCAAACATACAAATATACACACATAACCAACATTGGTAAACCCCGGGGAGTGGAGGAAGTAAACCAAAGGAGGAGAAGAAGGGGAACTATCACACATTCAAAACCAAGCAACAATCACAGATAAATCCACCAAATGCCTTCTCCAATAATCACCAACAACAGCCTCCAAGCCATGCAGCATAAGTTCACTCTGACAATGTGTGTTAGCCAGAACCCAGATTATATAGGAGATGGGAGTGGCTAACACTGCACAGCTGAGAGCATTAATACAGTAAAGCCTCCAGGAGCTCTCAACTGAGCAGATAACCCCTGCACTGCCCAAAGAAATTTACACCGTTTAATATGAAGGTGAAGTGATTCTAACCAGGGCAGGAGTAGGAGAAATCAGATGCTTCGGTCTTCTGGATCCTCTCTGTCGTGGTAAACCCATGACAGTTAGATTACATTTTTCTACACCATGATATCCCAGTGCTGGGAAGTTATCTAAATTCTTTCGACCACGGCTACATCTAGTACATGCAAACCAACCAGCAGGAAAATATATATAGATTTTTTTTTCTTCCTATAACCACTGCTCCAGCAAAGCAGGCAGGCAGGACTTAACCCCTTTCTGACATCGGGCATAAAAGTACGCCGATGTCGTATTCCCTCCAGTTGATGTGGGCTCCAGCGGTGAGCCCTCATCTTTTCCGGCACATGTCAGCTGTTTTGAACAGCTGACATATGCCGCTAACAGCTGCGGGAGGAATCACGATCCACCTGGTGGTCGGTACTCATAGCAAGTGAGCAATTGTGATACATACAGGCAGCGATCTGATCATGGACTGTATGCAGCAGAGCCCATCAGGTTATGGCAGCTTCTAGTCTCCCATGGAGACTACTGAAGCATGCCAAAAGTAACAAAAAAAGTTTTAAAAATATTTAAAAAAAATTAAAAATATATAAAAGTTTAAATCACCCTTTTTGCCCTATTCAAAATAAAACAATAAAAAAATCAAATGTACACATATTTGGTATCGCCGTGTTCAGAATCCCCCGATCTATCAATATAAAAAAAGAATTAACCCGATCGTTAAATGGCGTAAACAAGAAAAAAAGTCAAAAGGTCAGAATGTTTTTTTTAGTCACCGCAACATTGCATTAAAATGCAAAAACTGGCGATCAAAAGATTGTATCTGCACCAAAATGATATCTTTAAAAGTGACAGCTTGAATAAAATTAATAAGCCCTCACCTACCCGAGATCACGAAAAATGGAGACGCTACAAGTATCAGAAAATGGTGCAATTTTATTTATTTTTAAACAAACTTTGGAATTTTTTTTTACCACTTAGATAAAAAAGAACCTAGACATGTTTGGTGTCGTTGAACTCGAAATGACCGGGAGAATCATAATAGCAGGTCAGTTTTAGCATTTAGCGAACATAGTAAAAAAGCAAAACAATTGTGGAATTGCACTTTTTTGCAATTTCACCGCACTTGGAATTTTTTTCCCGTTTTCCAATACACGATATGTTATGGTGTCATCAAAAGTACAACTTGTTCCGCAAAAAACAAGCCCTCACATGGTCATGTTGACCAAAAAATAAAAAAAACTTATGGCTCTGGGAAAAAGGGGGAGCGAAAAATGGAAATGCAAAAACGAAAATACCTCCAGTCATGAAGGGGTTAAACACTCTTTACTGGCAGATCATAACAATATTTGCAGTTGAGTAACAATTCCCATTAAAACAGTAGCCATTGGGAATGAACCAGATTATCTAGGGTAGTGCATTCCACAGAACAGACATAGGACGAGTAGAGTCTTAGAAACAGGTTTGGATTATTAAGGATGTTAGTCTTAAGGTACCTTCACACATAACGATTTCGTTAACGATATCGTTGCTTTTTGTGACGTAGCAACGATATCGTTAACGAAATCGTTATGCGTGACAGCGACCAACGATCAGGCCCCTGCTGGGAGATCGTTGGTCTCTGGGAAGGATCAGGACCTTTTTTTGTCGCTGATCACCAGCTGTCATCGCTGGATCGGCGTGTGTGACGCCGATCCAGCGATGTGTTCCCGTGTCAGCGCGGGCCGTCCGTAAAGCAGAGCATAGCGGTGACGTCACTGCTGTGCTCTGCTTTACGGCCGGCGCTGACACAGTGCAGGGAAGCTGACGCAGGGGGACAGACACCGGAATGTAAGTATGTAGTGTTTGTTTTTTTTTACTTTTACAATGGTAACCAGGGTAAACATCGGGTTACTAAGCGCGGCCCTGCGCTTAGTAACCTGATGTTTACCCTGGTTACCCGGGGACTTCGGCATCGTTGGTCGCTGGAGAGCTGTCTGTGTGACAGCTCTCCAGCGACCACACAACGACCTAAATAGCAACGCTGCAGTGATCGGCATCGTTGTCTATATCGCTGCAGCGTCGCTAAATGTGACGGTACCTTTAGATCATTAGTAGGATGGAGAGAATGGGTAGGGTGATAGACGGGAGATGAGATGTAGGGCTGTAGACGGAGATGAGGAGATGTTGGGCGGTGAAGAAACATGGAGAGGAGGGTACAGTGGAAACAGATGAAGAGAGGTAGGGTGATGCAGCAGTGTGAATAGGACATGTAGGATGGTAGACAGATTAAGGGTGATACAGCACTGTGAAGAGGATGAGTAGAGTGGTAGACAGAGATGGGGGTGATGCAGCACTGTGGAGAGAACAGGTAGTATGGGAAACAGAGATGAAGAAATGTGGCATGATGCATTAGTGTGGAGAGGACGGGCAAGTTGATAGACAGAGATGAGGAGGAGATGAAGGGCAGTAGAGTACTGCAGAAAGGACGTGTACTGTGGTAGACATAGATGTAGGGTGGTGCAGAACTGTGTGGAGGACAGGTAGTGTGGTGGACAGAGATTAGGAGATATAGGGTGATGAAGCAATGTGGTGAGGACAGATAGGATGGTAGACAAGGATGAGAAGTAAATGTGGGGCAGTGCAGCACTGTTTAGAGGACAAGTAGGGTGGTAGACAGACATTATGAGATGTAGGGTGATGAAACACTGTGGAGAGGACAGGTTGGGTAGTAGACCGAGATAAGGAGGAGATGTAGGGTGGTGCAGCACTGTGGAGAGGACAAATAGGGTGGTAGACAGAGGAGGGATGAGATGTAGGCCGCTGCAGCACTGTGGAGATGACGGGTAGGGTGATAGACTGAGATAAGGAGGAGACTAGGGCGCTGTAGCACTGTGGAGAAGACAAGTAGATGTATGATTATTATTATTATTATTTATTTATATAGCACAATTAATTCCATGGTGCTGTGCATGAGAAGAGGTTACATCAAAATACAAATATTACTTACAGTAAACAAACTAACAATGACAGACTGATACAGAGGGAAGAGGACCCTGCCCTTGTGGGCTTACATTCTACAGGATTATGGGGAAGGAGACAGTAGCTCGGGGGTTGCAGTAGCTCCGATGGTGTTGAGGTGGCCGTGTTGTCATTACTGGTTGTAAGCTTTCTTGAGGAGGTGGGTTTTCAGGTTTCTTTTGAAGGTTCCAAATGTGGTGGATAACCGGACGTGTTGGGGCACAGAATTCCAGAAGATGGGGGATATTCGGGAGAAGTCTTGGAGGAGATTGGGTAAGGAGTGAATAAGCGTGGAGGAGAGAAGGAGGTCTTGGGAGGACTGGAGATTACGTGAGGGAAGATATTGAGAGATTAGTTTGGAAATATACGGAGGAGAAAGGTTATGGATGGCTTTGTAGGTCAGTGTTAGTAGTTTAAACTGGATACGCTGGGAAATTGGGAGCCAGTGAAGGGATTTGCAAAGAGTGTAAGCAGGAGTGTAGCGAGGAGAGAGATTAATTAGTCGGGCAGCAGAGTTAAGGATGGACTGGAGGGGTGCGAGAGTGTTAGAAGGTAGGCCACAGAGGAGTATGTTGCACTAGTCGAGGCGGGAGATGATTAGGGCATGCACATGCATTTTGGTAGAGTGAGGGTTGAGGAAAGGACGGATTCTGGAAATATTTTTGAGCTGGAGGCGACAGGAGGTGGCGAGAGCTTGGATGTGCGGTTTGAAGGACAGGGCAGAGACAAGGGTTACTCCGAGGCAGCGGATTTTGGGGAAAGTGTGATTTCATTTCTTTTGATAGATCAGGTAGGGAAGATATGCGAGATGGAGGAAAGATAATTAGTTCAGATTTGTCCACGTTGAGCTTGAGGAAGCGAGAGGAGAAGAAGCAGGATGTGGCTGATAGACACTCTGGGATTCTGGAGAGCAGAGAGGCGACATCAGGGCCAGAGAGGTAGATCTGGGTGTCATCAGCATATAGATGGTAATGGAAGCCATAGGACTTTATGAGTTGTCCCAGGTCAAGTGTATAGATCGAGAAGAGTAAGGTTCCTAGGACAGAACCTTGAGGGACACCAACGGAGAGGGGGCGGGATGAAGAGGTAGTATTGGAGTAGGAAACGCTAAATGTGCGGTTGGTAAGGTATGAGGAGATCCAAGATAGGGCAAGGTCTTTGACACCAAACGAAGAGAGGATCTGTAGTAGGAGGCAATGGTCAACTGTGTCGAAGGCAGAGGACAGGTCTAGAAGGAGAAGTATAGAGAATTGTCTATTAGCTTTGGCTGTAAGTAAAGGTACCTTCACACTAAACTACTTAACAATGATATCGCTAGTGATCCGTGACGTAGCAGCGTCCTGGATAGCGATATTGTTGTGTTTGACACGCAGCAGCGATCTGGATCCTGCTGTGACATCGTTGGTCGGAGCAGAAAGGCCAGAACTTTATTTCGTCGCTGGATCTCCCGCAGACATCGCTGAATCGGCGTGTGTGACGCCGATTCAGCGATGTCTTCAGTGGTAACCAGGGTAAACATCGGGTTACTAAGCGCAGGGCCGCGCTTAGTAACCCGATGTTTACCCTGGTTACCATTGTCAATGTAAAAAAAAACAAACAGTACATACTTACATTCCGGTGTCTGTCCCCTCGCCGTCAGCTTCCCACACTGACTGTGAGCGCCGGCCGGCCGTAAAGCACTGCGGTGACGTCACCGCTCTGCTTTACGGCCGGCCGGCGCTGACACAGTGCAGGGAAGCTGAGGCCGGGGGACAGACACCGGAATGTAAGTATGTAGTGTTTGTTTTTTTTTACATTCACAATGGTAACCAAGGTAAACATCGGGTTACTAAGCGTGGCCCTGTGCTTAGTAACCCGATGTTTACCCTGGTTACCAGGGGACTTCGGCATCGTTGGTCGCTGGAGAGCTGTCTGTGTGACAGCTCTCCAGCGACCACACAGCGACGCTGCAGCGATCGGCATCGTTGCCTATATCGCTGCAGTGTCGCTTAATGTGACGGTACCTTTAGTCGTTAGTAATTTTGGTCAGGGCAGTCTCAGTGGAATGGTGGGGATGGAAGCCAGATTGTAGGTTGTCGAAGAGAGAGTTAGATGCAAAGTGAGAGGAAAATTCTGTATGGACATGCTGCTCAAGGAGTCTGGAAGCAGATAGGAGCAAAGATATGGGGCGATAGCTGGACATAGGATTCGGGTCAAGGGATTGCTTTTTGAGGATAGGTGTGATTGTGGCCTGTTTGAAAGCAGAGGGGATGATAGCAGAAGTTAGTGATAGGTTGAAGAGGTGGGTTAGGGATGGGATAAGTGTGGTGGTGAGGTTGCGGAGGAGGTGGGATGGGGTCAAGCCCACAAGTGGTGAGGTGTGATTTGGAGAGAAGATGCTCAAGATCCCCTTCAGTGATTTTGGAGATGGAAGTTATGGGGTTACGGCATTGGTCTGGTATACAAAGGAGTTGTGGTGGTTTGTCAACAAAGACTTGCCTTGTTTGGTCTATCTTACTTTTGTAGTGCTTGGCACAGTCCTTTGGAGAGATTAGGGAACTCGGAGGGGGCAGTGGTGGGCTGAGGAGGGAGTTAAAAGTGTTGAACTGTTTGGGATAAAGAAAATAGGAGGGATGTAAAATAGGCCTGTTTAGAAGAGGTGATAGCTGATTTGAATGCGAGTGTTTGTTTGAGTGCAGTGGAATCATCTTGCGAATGCGTTTTCTTCCAACGCCTTACTGCAATTTTGGATACTTGCCAAAGCTTTTTAGTGATGTTATTGTGCCAGGGTTGTCTATTGATTCGTCGCACTCTGATGCGAGAGTGGCATTGTAGAAACTAGTGGCAGTGTCTGTGCCGTGGAGTGAGGATATGGGTGCCAGTGGTAGGATAGAGTCAAAGAGCGTGTGGGTGTCAAGGTGTGCGAGGTTTCTGCGGGGGTGTGCATGTTGCTGGACATGGGTGGTCAGAGAGAGAGAGAGGGGGGAGGCTGTGAAGTTGGATAGGGAGCAGAGACGGGTGAAGACCAGGTATGTCCATCTGTGTGGGTGGCTGAGGAGGACTGTTGTGAATTCTGTGGCAGAGCTCCCTCCTGTGGCCACAAGTGGTATTTCGGCTGGTTCTCTCTGTGAGCTTCCGTTGGTGGAAGGAAGTGGTACTGCGGCTTCTGAGTCTCCTTCCTCAGGTGATGTGGTGATGTCGTTAGACGTTTCCTATTTAACTCCACCTAGTGCTGTGATCCTGGCCTCCTGTCAATGTTCTAGTGTGGGTCTAGCTTCCTCCTGGATCGTTCCTGTGGCCTGCTGCTCTGCATAAGCTAAGTTGTGCTTGTGTTATTTTTGGTTTGCTGTTTTTTCTGTCCAGCGTGCTCTTTTTGTTTTTGTTGCTAGCTGGAAGCTCTGGGACGCAAAGGGTGTACCTCCGTGCCGTTAGTTCGGTACGGAGGGTCTTTTTGCCCCCTCTGCGTGGTTGTTAGTAGGGTTTTGTGTTGACCGCAAAGTTACCTTTCCTATCTTCGGTCTATTCAGAAAGTCGGGCCTCACTTTGCTAAATCTGTTTCATCTCTACGTTTGTCTTTTCATCTCACTCACAGTCATTATATGTGGGGGCTGCCTTTTCCTTTGGGGAATTTCTTTGAGGAAAGTTAGGCTTGTTTTCCTCTTAGGCCTAGCTAGTTTCTCAGGCTGTGCCGAGTTGCATAGGTAGCGTTAGGCGCAATCCACGGCCGCCTTTAGTTGTGGTACGATAGTATAGGGATTGCGGTCAGCAGAGTTCCCACGTCTCAGAGCTCGTCCTATGTTTTTGGGTTATTGTCAGGTCACTATTTGTGCTCTGAACTTCAACATCCATTGTGGTTCTGAATTACCATTTCATGACAGTACAGGAGGCCAAAGTACTAATGATTCTCAATAGAGGGAAAAAAGAAGTTCTGACACCATTTTTTTTTCCTCTGCACTGTGTTCTGCCTTTTTTTTTTTTCCCCTAGACATTTGGGTGGTTCAGGACACAGGTGTTGCAATGGACATTAAAGGTCTGTCTTCATGTGTGGATAATCTCACTGCACGTATTCAAAAGATTCAAGACATTATTGATCAGAAATCTATGTTAGAACCGAGAATCCCTATTCCTGATTTGTTTTTTGGAGATAGAAATAAATTTCTGAGTTTCAAAAATAATTGTAAACTTTTTCTGGCTTTGAAACCTCGTTCTTCTGGTGATCCAGTTCAACAAGTTAGGATCGTTATTTCTTTTTTGCGTGGCGATCCTCAGGACTGGGCATTTTCCCTTGCGCCAGGGGATCCTGCATTAAGTAATATCGATGCATTTTTCCTGGCGCTCGGATTGCTGTACGATGAGCCTAATTCTGTGGATCAGGCAGAGAAGAATTTGCTGGCTCTGTGCCAGGGTCAGGATGAAATAGAAGTATATTGTCAGAAATTTAGAAAGTGGTCCGTACTCACTCAATGGAATGAAGGTGCGCTTGCAGCGATTTTCAGGAAGGGTCTCTCTGAAGCCCTTAAGGATGTCATGGTGGGATTTCCCATGCCTGCTGGTCTGAATGAGTCTATGTCTTTGGCTATTCAGATCGGTCGACGCTTGCGCGAGCGTAAATCTGTGCACCATTTGGCGGTATTACCTGAGCTTAAACCTGAGCCTATGCAGTGCGATAGGACTTTGACTAGAGTGGAACGGCAAGAACACAGACGTCAGAATGGGCTGTGTTTCTACTGTGGTGATTCCACTCATGCTATCTCTGATTGTCCTAAACGCACTAGGCGGTTCGCTAGGTCTGCCACCATTGGTATGGTACAGTCAAAATTTCTTCTGTCTGTTACCTTGATCTGCTCTTTGTCATCATATTCTGTCATGGCATTTGTGGACTCAGGCGCTGCCCTGAATTCGATGGACTTGGAGTATGCTAGGCGTTGTGGGTTTGTCTTGGAGCCCTTGCAGTGTCCTATTCCACTGAGAGGAATTGATGCTACGCCTTTGGCCAAGAATAAGCCTCAGTACTGGACCCAGCTGACCATGTGCATGGCTCCTGCACATCAGGAGGTTATTCGCTTTCTGGTGCTGCATAATCTGCATGATGTGGTCGTGTTGGGGTTGCCATGGCTACAAGTCCATAATCCAGTTTTGGATTGGAAATCCATGTCTGTGTCCAGCTGGGGTTGTCAGGGGATACATGGTGATGTCCCATTTCTGAATATTTCATCATCCACCCCTTCTGAGGTTCCTGAGTTCTTGTCTGATTACCGGGATGTATTTGAGGAGCCCAAGTCCGATGCCCTACCTCCGCATAGGGATTGTGATTGTGCTATCAATTTGATTCCTGGTAGTAAATTCCCAAAAGGTCGACTGTTTAATTTATCTGTGCCTGAGCACGCCGCTATGCGGAGTTATGTGAAGGAGTCTTTGGAGAAGGGGCATATTCGCCCGTCATCGTCGCCATTGGGAGCAGGGTTCTTTTTTGTAGCCAAGAAGGATGGTTCACTAAGACCTTGTATAGATTATCGCCTTCTTAATAACATCACGGTTAAATTTCAGTACCCCTTGCCATTGTTATCTGATTTATTTGCTCGGATTAAGGGGGCTAGTTGGTTTACCAAGATAGATCTCCGTGGTGCGTATTAAGCGAGGCGATGAATGGAAAACTGCATTTAATACGCCCGAGGGTCATTTTGAGTACCTAGTCATGCCATTCGGATTTGCCAATGCTCCATCAGTGTTTCAGTCCTTTATGCATGACATCTTCCGAGAGTACCTGGATAAATTCCTGATTGTATACTTGGATGATATTTTGGTCTTCTCGGATGATTGGGAGTCTCATGTGAAGCAGGTCAGAATGGTGTTCCAGGTCCTGCGTGCTAATTCTTTGTTTGTGAAGGGATCAAAGTGTCTCTTCGGTGTTCAGAAGGTTTCATTTTTGGGGTTCATTTTTTCCCCTTCTACTATCGAGATGGACCCTGTTAAAGTCCAGGCCATCCATGATTGGACTCAGCCGACATCTCTGAAGAGTCTGCAAAAGTTCCTGGGCTTTGCTAATTTTTATCGTCGCTTCATCTGCAACTTTTCTAGTATTGCTAAACCATTGACCGATTTGACCAAGAAGGGTGCTGATGTGGTCAATTGGCCTTCTGCTGCCGTGGAAGCTTTTCAAGAGTTGAAGCGTCGTTTTTCTTCTGCCCCTGTGTTGTGTCAGCCAGATGTCTCGCTTCCGTTCCAGGTCGAGGTTGATGCTTCTGAAATTGGAGCGGGGGCTGTTTTGTCGCAGAGAAGTTCTGATTGCTCGGTGATGAAACCATGCGCCTTCTTTTCCAGGAAGTTTTCGCCTGCTGAGCGAAATTATGATGTTGGCAATCGAGAGTTGCTGGCCATGAAGTGGGCATTCGAGGAGTGGCGTCATTGGCTTGAAGGAGCTAAGCATCGCGTGGTGGTCTTGACTGATCACAAGAATCTGACTTATCTCGAGTCTGCCAAACGATTGAATCCTAGACAGGCTCGTTGGTCGTTGTTTTTCTCTCGTTTTAACTTTGTGGTTTCTTACCTTCCGGGCTCTAAAAATGTGAAGGCGGATGCCCTGTCTAGGAGTTTTGTGCCCGACTCTCCGGGTTTATCTGAGCCGGAGGGTGTTCTCAAAGAGGGAGTAATTGTGTCTGCCGTCTCCCCTGATTTGCGGCGGGTGCTGCAAAAATTTCAGGCTAATAAACCTGATCGTTGCCCAGCGGAGAAACTGTTTGTCCCTGATAGGTGGACGAATAAAGTTATCTCTGAGGTTCATTGTTCGGTGTTGGCTGGTCATCCTGGAATCTTTGGTACCAGAGAGTTAGTGGCTAGATCCTTTTGGTGGCCATCGCTGTCGCGGGATGTGCGTTCTTTTGTGCAGTCCTGTGGGATTTGTGCTCGGGCTAAGCCCTGCTGTTCTCGTGCCAGTGGGTTGCTTTTGCCCTTGCCGGTTCCGAAGAGGCCCTGGACACATATCTCGATGGATTTTATTTCAGATCTTCCCGTCTCTCAAAAAATGTCAGTCATTTGGGTTGTATGTGATCGCTTCTCTAAGATGGTCCATTTGGTACCCTTGCCTAAGTTGCCTTCCTCCTCTGATTTGGTGCCATTGTTCTTCCAGCATGTGGTTCGTTTGCATGGCATTCCAGAGAATATCGTATCTGACAGAGGTTCCCAGTTTGTTTCGAGGTTTTGGAGAGCCTTTTGTGCTAGGATGGGCATTGACTTGTCTTTTTCCTCGGCTTTCCATCCTCAGACTAATGGCCAGACCGAACGAACCAATCAGACCTTGGAGACATATCTGAGATGCTTTGTTTCTGCTGATCAGGATGACTGGGTGTCTTTTTTGCCTTTGGCTGAGTTCGCCCTTAATAATCGGGCCAGTTCGGCTACCTTGGTTTCGCCGTTTTTCTGCAACTCTGGGTTCCATCCTCGGTTCTCGTCTGGGCAGGTTGAGTCTTCGGACTGTCCTGGTGTGGATACTGTGGTGGACAGGTTGCAGCAGATTTGGACTCATGTAGTGGACAATTTGACCTTGTCCCAGGAGAAGGCTCAACGTTTCGCTAATCGCAGACGCTGTGTGGGTCCCCGACTTCGTGTTGGGGATTTGGTTTGGTTGTCATCTCGTCATATTCCTATGAAGGTTTCCTCTCCTAAATTTAAGCCTCGTTTCATTGGTCCGTATAGGATTTCTGAGGTTCTTAATCCTGTGTCTTTTCGTTTGACCCTTCCTGAATATTTTTCCATCCATAACGTGTTCCATAGGTCATTGTTGCGGAGATACGTGGCACCTATGGTTCCATCTGTTGATCCTCCTGCCCCGGTTTTGGTGGAGGGGGAGTTGGAGTATATTGTGGAGAAGATTTTGGATTCTCGGGTTTCAAGGCGGAAACTCCAGTATCTGGTTAAGTGGAAGGGTTATGCTCAGGAAGATAATTCCTGGGTCTTTGCCTCTGATGTCCATGCTCCCGATCTGGTTCGTGCCTTTCATATGGCTCATCCTGGTCGTCCTGGGAGCTCTGGTGAGGGTTCGGTGACCCCTCCTCAAGGGGGGGTACTGTTGTGAATTCTGTGGCAGAGCTCCCTCCTGTGGCCACAAGTGGTATTTCGGCTGGTTCTCTCTGTGAGCTTCCGTTGGTGGAAGGAAGTGGTACTGCGGCTTCTGAGTCTCCTTCCTCAGGTGATGTGGTGATGTCGTTAGACGTTTCCTATTTAACTCCACCTAGTGCTGTGATCCTGGCCTCCTGTCAATGTTCTAGTGTGGGTCTAGCTTCCTCCTGGATCGTTCTTGTGGCCTGCTGCTCTGCATAAGCTAAGTTGTGCTTGTGTTATTTTTGGTTTGCTGTTTTTTCTGTCCAGCGTGCTCTTTTTGTTTTTGTTGCTTGCTGGAAGCTCTGGGACGCAGAGGGTGTACCTCCGTGCCGTTAGTTCGGTACGGAGGGTCTTTTTGCCCCCTCTGCGTGGTTGTTAGTAGGGTTTTGTGTTGACCGCAAAGTTACCTTTCCTATCTTCGGTCTATTCAGAAAGTTGGGCCTCACTTTGCTAAATCTGTTTCATCTCTACGTTTGTCTTTTCATCTCACTCACAGTCATTATATGTGGGGGCTGCCTTTTCCTTTGGGGAATTTCTTTGAGGCAAGTTAGGCTTGTTTTCCTCTTAGGCCTAGCTAGTTTCTCAGGCTGTGCCGAGTTGCATAGGTAGCGTTAGGCGCAATCCACGGCCGCCTTTAGTTGTGGTACGATAGTATAGGGATTGCGGTCAGCAGAGTTCCCACGTCTCAGAGCTCGTCCTATGTTTTTGGGTTATTGTCAGGTCACTATTTGCATTTGCACTACTAAAGCAGGATGGCACCATTGAAGCTCTAAAAAACTATAGGGAGAAAAATACTTTATCTAAAAAACTAATTAAAGCTGCCAAAAAGGAAACAGAGAAGCACATTGCTAAGGAGAGTAAAACTAATCCCAAACTGTTCTTCAACTATATCAATAGTAAAAGAATAAAAACTGAAAATGTAGGCCCCTTAAAAAATAGTGAGGAAAGAATGGTTGTAGATGACGAGGAAAAAGCTAACATATTAAACACCTTCTTCTCCACGGTATTCACGGTGGAAAATGAAATGCTAGGTGAAATCCCAAGAAACAATGAAAACCCTATATTAAGGGTCACCAATCTAACCCAAGAAGAGGTGCGAAACCGGCTAAATAAGATTAAAATAGATAAATCTCCGGGTCCGGATGGCATACACCCACGAGTACTAAGAGAACTAAGTAATGTAATAGATAAACCATTATTTCTTATTTTTAGTGACTCTATAGCGACAGGGTCTGTTCCGCAGGACTGGCGCATAGCAAATGTGGTGCCAATATTCAAAAAGGGCTCTAAAAGTGAACCTGGAAATTTTAGGCCAGTAAGTCTAACCTCTATTGTTGGTAAAATATTTGAAGGGTTTCTGAGGGATGTTATTCTGGATTATCTCAATGAGAATAACTGTTTAACTCCATATCAGCATGGGTTTATGAGAAATCGCTCCTGTCAAACCAATCTAATCAGTTTTTATGAAGAGGTAAGCTATAGGCTGGACCACGGTGAGTCATTGGACGTGGTATATCTCGATTTTTCCAAAGCGTTTGATACCGTGCCGCACAAGAGGTTGGTACACAAAATGAGAATGCTTGGTCTGGGGGAAAATGTGTGTAAATGGGTTAGTAACTGGCTTAGTGATAGAAAGCAGAGGGTGGTTATAAATGGTATAGTCTCTAACTGGGTCGCTGTGACCAGTGGGGTACCGCAGGGGTCAGTATTGGGACCTGTTCTCTTCAACATATTCATTAATGATCTGGTAGAAGGTTTACACAGTAAAATATCGATATTTGCAGATGATACAAAACTATGTAAAGCAGTTAATACAAGAGAAGATAGTATTCTGCTACAGATGGATCTGGATAAGTTGGAAACTTGGGCTGAAAGGTGGCAGATGAGGTTTAACAATGATAAATGTTAGGTTATACACATGGGAAGAGGGAATCAATATCACCATTACACACTGAACGGGAAACCACTGGGTAAATCTGACAGGGAGAAGGACTTGGGGATCCTAGTTAATGATAAACTTACCTGGAGCAGCCAGTGCCAGGCAGCAGCTGCCAAGGCAAACAGGATCATGGGGTGCATTAAAAGAGGTCTGGATACACATGATGAGAGCATTATACTGCCTCTGTACAAATCCCTAGTTAGACCGCACATGGAGTACTGTGTCCAGTTTTGGGCACCGGTGCTCAGGAAGGATATAATGGAACTAGAGAGAGTACAAAGGAGGGCAACAAAATTAATAAAGGGGATGGGAGAACTACAATACCCAGATAGATTAGCGAAATTAGGATTATTTAGTCTAGAAAAAAGACGACTGAGGGGCGATCTAATAACCACGTATAAGTATATAAGGGGACAATACAAATATCTCGCTGAGGATCTGTTTATACCAAGGAAGGTGACGGGCACAAGAGGGCATTCTTTGCGTCTGGAGGAGAGAAGGTTTTTCCACCAACATAGAAGAGGATTCTTTACTGTTAGGGCAGTGAGAATCTGGAATTGCTTGCCTGAGGAGGTGGTGATGGCGAACTCAGTCGAGGGGTTCAAGAGAGGCCTGGATGTCTTCCTGGAGCAGAACAATATTGTATCATACAATTATTAGGTTCTGTAGAAGGACGTAGATCTGGGTATTTATTATAATGGAATATAGGCTGAACTGGATGGACAAATGTCTTTTTTCGGCCTTACTAACTATGTTACTATGTTACTATGTTACTATTTGTGCTCTGAACTTCAACATCCATTGTGGTTCTGAATTACCATTTCATGACAGAGGACCACTGAGTAAGTCCAAACCATGAAGTAAGGGACATGAGTTTGGAGGCTGCTGACTGGTGGGTGTCAATGGGGATTCCCACCATGATGATGGTGGGAATGTCAGCAGACAGAAAATGAAGGAGCCAGGTGGAGAATTCGTCACTAAAGGGAGTGGTCGGGCCCGGAGGTCAGTATATGACGGCCATTTGGAGGTTGTAGGGGGAGTAGATGCAGACAGAGTGGACTTCAAAAGAGGGGAGATGTAGTGTAGATGTAGGGTAGTGCAGCACTGTTGAGAGGATGGTTAGGGTGGTAGACAGTGAAGAGGAGATGTAGGGCAGTACAGCACTGTGGAGATGACGTTAGGGTGATAGACAGATGATGAGATGTAGGATGGTGCAGCACTGTGGAGAGGACAGGTTGGGTGGTAGACAGATGAGGAAGAGATGTAGAGTGGAACAGCACTGTGGAGAGGACGGGTAAGGTGGTTTACAGTTGAGGGATGAGATACAGGGTGGTGCAGCACTGTCTAGAGGTCGAGTAGTGTGGTAGACAGAGATGAGGAGCTTTATCTTTCAATAATATATATTTTTAATATATAATACTCGCTATATAAGTGAGTTAAATAAAGAAAACAATAAATAAATAAAACTGGCAATTTGCAAGATTAATTTCCCATGACATGGCCTATAAGTCTCCCTATGTCAGTTTGGCACTCTACAAGGAGAGATGTTACCCCTTAGATATTATGTAGGATGACATGCATTATCCCTTTTGTAAAGGCCCCACCTCCGCCTCTTAGCACCTCAATAGCGTCTGGTCCAGAGACATCCTTCACAGTCTGAATAGAATTGAAGCTAGAAAGGATAAGTGTAATTTTGAAGCCAGAAAGGGAAATGCCTACAGGGCATCTTTTCAGAATTTGTGGAGTCCTATGCCCAAGAATGTTTAACGGCCTCTACCCCAATTAAAGACAATCACACAGACACTAGATTCCTCTACCATGTCTACATGCTCTACTGACAAAATTGACCTTACATTTTTTTTTTAATCCTGCTCATTTTTTTGTGCTTTTTTGTGTCAAACAATTCTCATTCAAAGACATTATAGACCTGATGTAGACACTTTCAAAGTGTGATTCCACCATAGCGTCTGCAACCCCTGCTGAGAGTGTTAGGACACACATCCAAAGTCACATCTTCTCCCTCATGTCAGCTTACAATCACATTCTCTGTTAAACTAACAAAAAGTTTTGAAAGTGTATTGAACCGATAAGTTTCATTACAAAAAGGATGTCATCATTGAAATCATCCACAGTAAGGCTGCCGTCACACTAGCAGTATTTGGTCAGTATTTTACATCAGTATTTGTAGCCAAAACCAGGAGTGGAACAATTAGAGGAAAAGTATAATAGAAACATCTGCACCATCTGCACGGGGGCCTAGCTATTCCCAATGCTTGGATTTATTATCATTGATGGGTTATACGTTTCCTCACTCTGACATGCAAGGCTTGGCTTGTCACTCTCCACAAGGAGAAACGTTACACCTTAGATCCCCACCTTAGATCCCAGTCCAGAGCCTCTCATCTAGCCAAATCAGATCTCACACTTTGCACTAATGAGAGGCAACAGTCAAAAACATCGTTCCTGTAAATTGGCTTTTATCCCAAGTGATATTGCAAGACTTTTAGGATTGCTGTTTCCTATAGGTGTCTCTAGATTTCTAGTCCTCTTCCTTTCTGAAGAGACAATTTGCATATTTAATTTCCCATAGGAGCATGCATGGCTTAGGGTACCGTCACACAGTGGCACTTTGATCGCTAGGACGGCACGATCCGTGACGTTCCAGCGATATCCTTACGATCTCGCTGTGTCTGACACGCTACTGCGATCAGGGACCCCGCTGAGAATCATACATCGTAGCAGATCGTTTGAAACTTTCTTTCGTCGCTGGATCTCCCGCTGTCATCTCTGAATCGGTGTGTGTGACGCCGATTCAGCGATGTCTTCACTGGTAACCAGGGTAAATATCGGGTTACTAAGCGCAGGGCCGCGCTTAGTAACCCGATGTTTACCCTGGTTACCAGCGTAAACGTAAAAAAAACAAACACTACATACTTACATTCCGTGTCTGTCCTCCGGCGCTGTGCTTCTCTGCACTGGCTGTGAGCACCAGCCAGCCGTGACGTCACCGCTCTGCTTTACGGCTGACCGGCGCTGACAGTGCAGAGGAAAGCAGAGCGCCGGAGGACAGACACGGAATGTAAGTATGTAGTGTTTGTTTTTTTTACGTTTACCCTGGTAACCAGGGTAAACATCGGGTTACTAAGCTCGGCCCTGCGCTTAGTAACCCGATGTTTACCCTGGTTACCAGGGGACCGGGATCGTTGGTCGCTGGAGAGCTGTCTGTGTGACAGCTCTCCAGCGACCAAACAGCGACGCTGCAGCGATCAACATCGTTGTCGTATCGCTACAGCGTCGTTTTAGTGTGACGGTACCCTTAATCTTAAGTGCATTAGATGTGCTTTACCAGATGTTATGTTTTATCGGCTGCTGCAAGATTGCAATAAAATGTAATAAAAGGCGATCAAAACATTGTATCTGCTCCAAAATGGTATCAGTAAAAAAGTCAGCTCAGAGCACACAAAAAAAAAAAGCCAGCACACAGCCCCATATCTTGAAAAATGAAAATGTTACATGTCTAGGAAAATAGCAACAAAAGCTTTAAAAAAAATCCAATTTCTGAATTTTTTTTTCACCATTTGAAAAAAACAAAAACAAAGACAAAGTATAAATGTTTGGTATCTGCGAGAATCATATTTCCAGGTCAGTTTTATCATATAGTGAACCTAGTAAATAAAAAAATTGTGGATGGTGTCATTCAAAACTACAACTTATCCCATTAAAAAACAAGCCCTGATACAGCCATGTGGATGCAAGAATAAAAAAGTTGTGGCTCTTGGAGGAAAGGGAGATGAAAAATTAAGATATTGTGCAAGCATCACTTTTCATGACCTCATCTAAACATTTAATATACCAGACTCTGAATTTTTCAACTTTTTGGAAGATCGGAAATATTAGTATAAAAATTTTAAGTTTCCCCTCACACTTCCTAAGTGTTGAATCTCGTAAACAACCCTTCTAACAATAATAAATGGAGGACAAGTGATCTTTATGCATCCTTTAATGAGGATATTAAATTCTTAAGGAAAGCACGTATCTTGCCTTGGGAAAAAAAATTTGACCAATCATTTTGAGACAGGTAGTTGGGTCATAGCATTTAAGATTAATTATTCCTGTCTTCTCCCGTGCTGCACCAATCCTCTGGAATGCTCTACCCCAAGTTATTAGGACCATCCATAATTTGCATAGTTTTAGGCGCTCGCTCAAAACACATTTGTTCAGAGCGGCCTATCACGTTCACTAATCAAAGTTATGTTATGTGTGTGTGTGTGTGTGTGTGTAGCCCATTCACTATCCCCATCTATTCCCCAACCCCTGAAGATGGCTGGACCATCATTGTAAATACATCATTGTAAATACACACCTGTACTTGTATCTCCCCCACCTCATTGTAGATTGTAAGCTCTCACGAGCAGGGTCGTCTTATTTTGCTTTAATTATTGTACTGTTAACGTTGTTACTTATGACTTTTGTGTTTGAAACTGTTAAACTGTAAAGCGCTGCGGAATATGTTGGCGCTATATAAATAAAGATTATTATTATTATTATTATTCCTGTACTTCTTGTGCCCTGCTATGTGCAACAAAAATGCTCATCAGCTATGAGTGCTGGCCGAGGGGCAATGACCACCACAGAGGGCAAATAACCCTCATTTTGCCCCATTCAAAATAAAACAAATTAAATTAGAAAATACACATATTTGGTATTGTCGCGTTCAGATCTATCAAAATATAAAATTAATTAATTTGATCGGTAAATGGTGTAACGAGAAGAAAAATCAAAACGCCAGAATTACTTTTTGGGGGGATCTGCGCAATATTGCATTAAAATGCAATAACAGGCGATCAAAACATTGTATCTACACAAAAATGGTATCAATGAAAATGTCACCTCGGCACACAAAAAATAAGCCATCGCCCAGCCCCAGGTCCCGAAAAATGGAGATGCTATGGGTCTCAGAAAATGGCGACTACAATGATGCCTGATGAACTGACCTATAGTGCACTCAGACGCCTGAAATGCGACTTTTTTTTTCAATTATCTATTAAAAAGGGATCAGCCATGGATCAATTTTTAGATCTTTCGGGATACCTTAACCTTGCTTAATAATGGAGACCTGAGAAAAGACAAAAGCTCAAGACTAGCCAACCCTGAGATATAGAGGAGACAAGAAATGATGGGAGTAGAGTAAGGGTACCGTCACACAGTGCCATTTCGATCGCTACGACGGTACGATTTGTGACGTTCCAGCGATATCGTTACGATATCGCTGTGTCTGACACGCAGCAGCGATCAGGGATCCTGCTGAGAATCGTACGTCATAGCAGATCGTATGGAACTTTCTTTCGTCGCTGGATCTCCCGCTGTCATCGCTAGATCGGTGTGTGTGACACCGATCTAGCGATGCGATCTAGCGATGCGTTCGCTTGTAACCAGGGTAAACATCGGGTTCCTAAGCGCAGGGCCATGCTTAGTAACCCAATGTTTACCCTGGTTACCAGCGTAAATGTAAAAAAAAAACAAACAGCACATACTTACATTCCGGTGTCCGTCAGGTCCCTTGCCGTCTGCTTCCCGCACTCACTGACTGCCGGCCGTAAAGTGAAAGCAGAGCACAGCGGTGACGTCACCGCTGTGCTGTGCTTTCACTTTACGTCCGGCAGTCACTGAGTGCGGGAAGCAGACGGCAAGGGACAGATACCGGAATGTAAGTATGTGCTGTTTGTTTTTTTTTACGCTGGTAACCAGGGTAAACATCGGGTTACTAAGCGCGGTCCTGCGCTTAGTAACCCGATGTTTACCCTGGTTACCCGGGGACCTCGGCATCCTTGGTCGCTGGAGAGCTGTCTGTGTGACAGCTCCCCAGCGACCACACTACGATTTACCTACGATCACGGCCAGGTCGTATCGCTGGTCGTGATCGTAGGTAAATCGTATAGTGTGATGGTACCCTTAGAGGTGAGGAAGTCTGGGAAATGCAAATTGATAAGAAAGCTCCAAGTCACTGACAAAAGGACTGATAACACGTAGTTCACACCTCGGCACCCAGCAGACTGACTCCAGAGCTCTGAACTCCTAAGGACCCCATGCACATTAGAATAAAGTCTCTTCCAACAGACAATGACAGGAAAAATAAGCTGCAGCCAGATGGACTTCATCCAAGGCTTCCCATAGAAAATACATGAACACTAAAGGACTATTTCAATGAGTCAATTTGGAAGTGGTTTCTGACTATTGGCGGCCCGTATAAACAGGCCAGCAAACATCTAAGGCTGCTTTCACACATCAGGTTTTTTTGTTTCAGGCGAATTCCGGCTCTTCCGCCAAAAAACAGAATTGAAAACCGGAGAATCCGGATCCGGCTTTTCCCCCGTTGAATATTATTGGCGCCGGATGGCCCAGCGTTCCTTCCGGTGTAATGCCGTATCCAGCGTCGAGTCGATTCCGGCGTCTGGAAAAAACGTCTACTGCTAACGTTTTTTGTCTCCAGCGAAAAAGCTGGAAAGGCCGGATCCCGCCTTTCTGGCTTTTTGCAACAATGCATGTCTATGGACACCGGAAAGCGCCGGATCCGGAAAAAGTCGGATTCGGCGGCCGTATCCGGCTTTTTACACTGAGCATGTTCAAAAACCTATGGCCAACCCCCTGGACTATATATAAAGCAGGGCCATGAGGCCTTCATCCATTTCCAGCCAAAAAGCAGAAGAGCCAACACCCTGCCACACCCTGCCAAGACGGAAGGAGCCAGAAACCTGCCAGAGAGCCGAGAGCCTGCCACAAAGCCGAGAGCCTGCCAGACAGCCGAGATCCTGCCACAGAGCCGAAAGCCTGCCAGAGAGCCGAGAGCCTGCTACAGAGCTGAGAGCCTGCCACAGAGCCGAGAGCCTGCCACAGAGCCGAGAGCCTGCCAGAGAGCCAAGAGCCTGCCAGAGAGCCTGAAGTCTGCAGCCATGTCTTCGTGGAGCCCTTCTCCTCGTCAACACACAGAGGTAAATATGAACATAAGTTCTCTTGCTCCATCGTTGTCGAGTGTGTGTGAGTTTGTGTGTGTGAGTGTATCTATAATGTATTTTTTTATCTTTCATCGTAGGAAGCTGATGAGGCTGACTCCCCAGTAGAAGAGGTGCTCCCCGAAGAAGAGGGAAGGGGTGGAGAAACACACGGAGAGGGCTCACAATTGGTATGTATCTGTCATGTATTGCGGAAACACACCCTACACTACACACAAAACATAACACGAGATACTTACAACAAAACACATAAAAACTGATACTTTCAAACCTCACACAACACATACAAAACATATATATCACATGGCACACAACACAGAATCACTGCCAACAAGCACATAATTTTTTTTATTTTTCTTCTAGAGTTCGGAATCTGGTGCCCAAGCAAGAGGTCCTTCCAGTGGCTCCCAGGGTCGTCGGCGTGATTCACGTGGCGGCCGTCGTCGTGTAGGTTTTTTTTTTATTTTTTGGGGGGAGGTTAGCAATGTTTCAAATTTGGTGTTACATTTTTTTTCCCCCTTTTCAAACAGGTTTCACAGCGTGCTCCAGATTCGGACGGTGAGGAGGTCGGCCTTGATAGTGACCTCCTCATCGATCTTGTCAGAGACAGGGAGCCGTTGTGGAATATGGCTGACCACCACCATGCTAATCTCTCAGTGACCCGTCGACTCTGGGAGCAAATCTGCTGTGAACTGATACCGAGGTGGGAGGACCTTGATGTTCAGGCCCAGATTCAAGAATGCAAGTATCCTTAGTTCAGTTTTGGTGATGCATTCTAAAATGCTGTTTCTAACCAAGATGTCTTTCTCCTTTTTTAACAGGTGAGCGGATTGTGAAAAGGTGGCGGTCGATCAGGGATCGCTTTTAGAATGAGTTCAACAAAGAGATGCGGGCCCCGAGTGGATCTGCAGGACGCAGGAGCTGGTACAAATATGCAAGGGCCCTGTCATTCCTCAGGTCAACGATGGTTACCCGAAGGTAAATATTACCCACCACATGCACTAATGTTTTACATGTCTAAACCTCTTTTGCTCTTTCAGCCAGGGCCATGCAATGACAGTATATTAATTGTTTGTTTTTCTCTTTTTCCACAGTACCGTCGGGAGCACTCTGGAGCCTGCAGCACAGTTGAACCCTTCTGGGGCGATCCCTCAGGAGGCCGCCACCAAGGGACACTTTGACAGTGAGGAACCCTCTGCACCTTCCCACTCTACTGATCCCTCTTTCCCATCCACGAGCGCTGGAGCATCCTGGCCGGTTCCATTGCATGTAGCTGCTGGTGAGGACATAGCGTTTCCTGTACCCCACACCTCTGCTGCAGCCACTTCTAGTGCACCTGTAGCATCGGGGTGGTTTCGGCACAGGGGTCAGGTACATAGTTATGCTCCCGAGTTCTTGCACCTGAACGCATCGTTCCAGAACTGTCTGAAAGTTTTGTCCGAGCAAATGGCTGCAGGCTTCAATTTCATAAATAAAAGTATGCTCGAGATGCATACACTTCTGGTAACGATGCGTTCAGAGGCAAGACAGTCACCGAACAACACTTTTTTTCAGTCGGTGCTTGAGCAAATGGAGACGCTATCTACTTCTCAGCAGATGCAAGTAATGGAATCCTGCCAGTCTACTCTAGTGTTCATTGCCTCTAGAGCAGATAGTCTTTCCAACCATCCTCCAACTGCCCCCCCTTCCTCCACTGTCCATCACTACAGCCAGTACCATCCTCCTGACCCGTACCGCCAAACTGACCGTGCCCCATCCCGCCCACCTCACCATCATCCACATCGTGCCCCGTCCCAACAGCCACAACACTTTCAGCGTTCCTGTGCCCCTTCCCACCAGCCACACTACCAGCCTCCCGCACGTGACCCTTCCCACCAGCCACACTACCAGCCTCCCGCCCGTGCCCCTTCCCACCCATATGATGATCCCGACCCATACAACTTCCCATCTACTTCATCCTCGCCTCCTCTCCCTGCCCACTTCCAACAGCCTCTATCACCTTCTTCCCAAACATCTTCTACACACATCATTCCTTCTGCCTCCCAATCCTCACAAAACATTACCTACACCCCTCCATCCTACCAAATTCCTAACCCCAATCCCACTTTCTTGTCCACCCGCTCAATAGCTTTCTCCACTCCTTCACCCCTAACTATAGAACATTCCTCACCACCACCACATTCCTCTCTCCACACTCCCACTGTCGAAGTGTCCCTATCCGACAGTCCCTCCGACAGTATCTCCACCCCGACGTATGAAAACCTTTTGTTACCTGTATGTTTTTTTGGTTGTTTAATAATGTTAATAAAACTTTTTGGTTGAAAACTCTCTTGTATTTATTCATTAGGGACAAATAACACTTTTGTTAAACAAGGTTTATTGGTAACAGCTAAAGTACCTTGGGTACAACCCAAACAGATGCACATCTTGGTTAAAAATTAAAATCAAACAGGTACACAACATGGGTAAAAGGTAAAAACCAAACTGGTACACAACATGGGTAAAGGTAAAAACAACAGGTACACAACATGGGTAAAGGTTACAGTTATTACTAGGTACATACAAAGTGTTTAAACTCTCTCATCCTGCCAGTGTATTCTTCCTTGGGGTGAAATAAAATATTCTACAAAGTGATCCCGTATTCTGGAAACTGTGGCAGAACTTCTGTATGTCTGGTTGCTATAATCCGTCAAGGTGGTTTCAGAAGAGTGGTCCTCAATGGAAAGCTGTTCCTTGGATATAACATAATTGTGTAGAACACACGCTTTCACCACCTCATCCACAGTGTCTGCCTTCAAGTTAATGGATGTCAGGAGAACTCTCCATTTGGCGGTTAGGATCCCAAACGCACACTCCACCATTCTCCTTGCACGTGTGAGTCTGTAGTTGAAAATTCTTTTAGTATTGGTTAAACCACGGCTGGAGTAGGGTTTCAAAAGATACTCGGAAAGCTGAAAAGCTTCATCCCCAACACATACAAATGGCATTGGTGGCTCAGAGGTTTGAGGCAGTGGTCTTGGGGGGGGATAATTGAAAGGTTTGTCCATATAAATGCCGCCCCATAGAAGACAGTTTGAAAACTTGCGAATCATTAGAACAGCCATACGCCCCAATGTCCACCGCTACAAATTTGTAATCCGCATCGGCGATGGCCATCAGCACGATGGAAAAGTACTTCTTGTAGTTGAAATACTGAGATCCAGAACCAGCCGGTTTCATGATACGGATGTGTTTCCCGTCCACCGCACCCAAGCAATTGGGAAACTGGCACACTTCCAGGAATCTGTCAGCTACTTCCAACCATGTCTGCATTGTGGGATGTGGAATGTATTCTTCATGCAGAGAGTCCCACAGTGCACGGCAAGTGTGCCTCACTATTCCAGATATGGTTGAAATTCCCAGTCTGAACTGAAAATGTAGTGAAGACAGGGATTCACCAGTTGCTAGGAATCTGTGGACAAAAGCAAGGCTGAAATTAGTGTAAATTCAAAATATCAAAGAAAGTGCCCTACAAGAGTTGATTAAAAAAGAATGCTTACCGAAGAGTGACCATCAGACGCTCAGCCGGGGTAATGGAGAATCGGCAATAGGTATCACTCCTTATCAGATGTTCAACCCGCTCCACCAATATATCAAACTTCTCCGCTTTCATCCGAACATAGCTGAAAAACTTGTCAGGGTCACCTCGAAGCTCCATATACAAAGTGGAAAAGACTCCCCGGGTCATTCTCTGTGCCGTGATGGGGTGGATCCACAAACGGCGTCGGCGCAGACGCATGACGCGCTGTCTCTCTTGCTCTTTCTCAATAACAATTGCTTTCAATCGATTCGCCTCTGTGATGAAATCCACGTTGTTCTGCAGAATCATTGCAATAATGCCATCCATCTTGCTCTGTATCTTGCTCCTCTCCAACCCGTCACAGATGCTATGAACACTGTATATATAGTTTTCAGCCGGCCAATCACCTTTTTAGCCTTTCAGGGGGCGTTTTTAAAAGCCGGATCCGTAAAACGGAAAGAAAACCAGATGAAACGGATGGCAACCGGATGAGACGGATCTGGTTTTTCGCCGGATCTGGACACCTGATCCGTCTGAAAAACTGATCCGTCTCATCTGGTTCCCATCCGGTTTCTTTTTTTAAAAAAACGGATCCAGTGATGCGGCGCGACGCCGGAACCGGCATCCGGCGAAAAACCTGATGTGTGAAAGCAGCCTTACATATGAGCAAAGCACTTGTTCATTAGCTGCTCTGATTTTTCAGCAGGCTTAAAAATCAAACAGGAGAAGAGCCGCCATTACGGACGATATTCACATTACAGACTGTTCTGGGTCTGAAGAACTTTCCTCGTCCGGTGTATATAGGTCCGTAAACTGCTGTTCCACTTATATATGGCGGACTGACGGTCCTTTATCATAGGATCAAGAGTTTTCTACCCGAAACGAGTAAGCATTATGGGTTTCCTTTTTTTTCTCAATATGTGCACATTCTCCCAACTTTTATATCCTATATGAGTAATGGATAAGTTTTAATTACTTTCATTTGGTGCTGGAGAACATCCCATTTTGGGCCAAGGAGAGCGCTAAAAAAGTGACAAGTGACACAAAAAAGTGCACAAGGATGCAGCCCTCAACAACCGGTTGAAAGGCCCCCATTAAACCAATCCTGACCCTCCAGACCAGAAGGCCACAACAAGAGTCAGGGATTAGTGGCCCCCCATAGCAGAAGCCATTCTTGCTGCCTTGCCAGTGGAAATAAGATCTGTTCACCTCCGACAGAGGAAAGCCTTGGGTTTGCAGGGGGGTGCGAACCCTGAATGCCGCACAGTCCCCCCTAGACTGACACAAGGACACACTGTAAAAGGGTGATACACAATTATAACAAAGTCCTTGTGTGGGACTAGCACTGTGGCACATTGTTCTCACAGCCCTGTCAAAAAAAAACTATCATATCAAACTAACACACAAGAATTTTTTTTCCCACTGATTTCAATTGAAAATTTTTTGGTTTTGCCTTATCTAAAGAATGATGCAATTGTAAAGACAACTCCTATAATACTACAGTTCCATCCCAGTGTGCATTGTCCAGGTAGGATACTGACCACACCTGAAGCGCAGGGTCCGACACTGCCCACAAGCAGCTGTTACTCGCCGTTTTCATTGCGCTTTATTCCAGTCACTTAGGGTACATTCCCACGGTCAGTAAACGCTGCTGGATGGACGCTGCATACATCAGCAGCATCCAGATGTTAAAGCATAATGGATGGGATTTCAAGAAATCCCATGTCCACTATGCGTCCAGAGACGCCAGCTGCTTCCCTGCGGAGACGGACATGTGGCACATCTTTCCAGACCGCAGCATGTTTATTTATCTTGCAGAGACGTGAGTCTCCACAAGATAAATGTCACTCGTACAATGTATTGGGATGAGGTGATTCTGCACGGTACAGTGAACACATGGAATAACCTGCGTTCAAAAGCCGGCAGCGCTTTGGATACAGCGGACACGTGCTGTGTCCAAAGTGCTGCTGATTACTGACCATGGGTACATACCCTTACGAGTTTTACCATTTCTCTACTAGTCATTTGTACAAGAAACCCACGATTTATTGCTTATAAAATCTGCAACTCATCATGAAACTTGTTCAAAGACTTAATTAATAAGAAAAGATTTTCAGTGTGGAAATAGGGAATAATATAAATCTTGGCCTTAAACACAACATGCCCTACCTGTCGCGGTTGTCACCAAGTTTGTCAGATAATTAGGACACGGTGCTATAAAACTGTAGCTTTTACTTGAGCTCCTATGATTGCATTGTTTCCTATACACCATATGGAGAAAAGTATTGGGCAGTTCATCTTAATCACTCAATTGTTTTCTCATTCAGTCCCATTGGTACAAGGGTTTAACACCCGGCCCCTCGCCATAGAGTCTAACGTGTGACATAACAAGTTGTTTACAACAAGCCCATGATACCAGCGCGGTCCTGTAATAGGAACCTCAAGTCCATCTATGGCATTTCTTCCCCCATCACCTGTAAGTGATATTATTGAGAAATGTAAGGAACCGCAAGAACTCACCACGAAGTGGAGACCCTGTAATGTTACAGAGAAGGGGCCTAGTGATGAGGAGCAGAAAAGTCACCAATGCTCTGCTGACCCCTTAACTACAGAGTCCACACCTCCTCTGGTATAACATCAGCACAAACACTGCACCCCCTCCGGAAGCTTCAAGGCCGAGCAGCTGAATGCAGCCATACATCCCCAAGGACAATGCCGAGCGTTGGATGGAGTGGTGTAAAGCCGCCACCACTGGGCTCTGGAGGAGACGTGTTCTGTGCAGTGACGGATCGCACTTCTCTATCTAATGACTGATGGAGGATTCTGGGTTTGGTGATTCCAGGAGAACGTTACCCCCGGACTGCATTGTGCCCCTGTGCAGATGGTGGAGGAGGATAATGCTATGGACTTGTCATCAGGGCTCGGCCCCTTAGTTTCAGTGAAGGGAATTCTTAATCTTCAGCGCAAGACATTGTGGACAATTGTATTTTCAGCTTTGTGGGAGCAGTTTGGGGAAGACCCTAATCTGTTCCTCATGACTGTACAAAAATACAGACATGGAGCGAAGAACACGGGCGGCCGCACAGAGCCCGGACCACAGCCCAAACCAGCACCTATAATGGAGATTGTGTGTCCGGCCGCCCCCATTATAAATAATGATAAATAATAAGTAACCATCGAATACAATACTCACACTTCCAGGGACCCCTTACTGACCTCAGTATCCTGGGCTACATTGATGTTGTTTCCACATGGATCTCCATCTCAGTTGGATGAAAAGGGGACTATGACTGTTTAGCATTTACAAATAGGCACTTTCTTGGTGAATACGCAGAGCGCGTTCACCCAACATAACGTGAGCACAACCATACATGTGTGTTCATCAACACTGGTTATGTATAGGGATAAGCGGACCTGAGGAAGTTCGGGTTCATCAGGTTGGACCAAAGTTTAGTCCTGAACTCTACCGGAACTTTTACCAGAACCCCATAGAAGTCAATGTGGACCCCAACTTTGATCCCTCTTTCCTCCTGAAATTCACCCGTAACTCCAAACACTAAAATGGACATCCGGGAGAAGTCTGTGTTCAGAGTGTAATCTTAAAGTTAAGGTTCACTCATCTTTAGTTATGTACACCAACCTCAGTCAAAAGCCCACTAGGGTGTGGTAAAATCATTAAAACACCTTTTTAGTCTTTCTGTGCAGTAAAGCCAAAAATATTTTCTAGTTAATAAAATCTCTCCGGGTTAGTGGTTAAGGGATTAAAATTATTGCACACATCGTTAGTTTCAGGCCGGCGAAACGGCAACTTTTTCAAGAGGAACAAATTTCAGGAGATGTTGTTCCTGACCTCTTTTGATCATTTTTCAGGCGTGTTTTTACATTTTTATTTTATTTTTTTTATTTGTAAAAAAACCTTAAACTCCAGACCACAATTAAAATACAACTAGCGTTTTTTCAAGCAAAAATGCTTCTCACTGACTTGTTTTGTAAGTATAGAGCTACATCTAAGCAGAAAACACCCGTACAATGGACTGGTCACATTTGTTTTTAAAGGGAACCCGTCACCCCCAAAATCGAAGGTGAGCTAAGCCCACCAGCATCAGGGGCTTATCTACAGCATTCTGTAATCACCCAGGGGCGGTCCCTGTTCTGTTCCGATGGGTGTCGCGGTCCGTTCCGGGGCCTCCCATCTTCTTATGATGACGTCCTCTTCTTGTCTGCACGCTGCGGCTCCGGTGCAGGCGTACTTATATGCCCTGTTGAGGGCAAAGTACTGCAGTGCGCAGGTGCGGGGCTTCTCTGACCTTTCCCGGCGCCTGCGCACTGCAGTACTTTGCTCTGCCCTCAACAGGACAGATAAAGTACGCCTGTGCTGGAGCGTGAAGACAAGAAGAGGACGTCATCCCATGAAGATGGGAGGCCCCGGACCGGACAGCGACGCACATCGGACCAGAACAGAACCGGGACCGCCCCTGGGTGAGTATAATCTAACCTCTTTTTCTCATCTTTCAGGATACATCGGGGGCTTATCTACAGCATTACAGAATACATTACAGAATGCTGCAGATAAGCCCCTGATGCCAGTGGGCTTAGATCATCTTAGATTTTGGGGGTGACAGGTTCCCTTTAAGTATTTTGCGTTTTTGAAAACCTGAACTTGAATGTGAAGGGTGAACAGCAAATTACTTTTACATAGCGATTCATATGTCCATAGCACTTTTTCAGGCAGGTTTTGGAGCGCCACCAGCTACAGTTGCGGCAAAGCGGATGGGATTTATAGAAATCTTGTCCCTTCTGTGTGTTTGTATTTTGCGTAATGGGGCAGGTAACGGCACCCACCAGAGGTAATTTCTGCTCCATCTTGATTTTCCGTGTAGCCCTCCATGCTTCTTTAAGAGAAAGTTTTTTCCACTAGGATTTGTTGGCCTTTTTTGGATGTATTATCCTGTGAAGTGTGTTAGTTCATTAATTTCTATGTACAACCTCTTAATAATATGTGGTGGGTTCCTGATGCCAAATTTTTGGGTACCCACTTTTTAATACCTTTGTCTTTTTGGTCCTTTTTTGTCAATAAAATATTGTATATTTTTATTATGATTGATTCTTGTGTACATTTTTTTTTCTGATTTTGTTATATTGTACTGAACCCTGTTTATGTACATTTTTGTTTGGCATTTTATTATTATTTCTTGTATTTTATGTTTTGATTTTAATGCCATAATTTTTTGACCCAACCCCTTTATAGCTCACTTTTATATGCAGATTTTCTCCATAAAATTGCATTAGATGCTGAAAATCTGCAAGTAAAGCTGTATGTGTGATTTTAGTCTGCTTCTGCAGCGGAAATGCATGTAATCAACACGACTATCAATAAAGTTATGTTAAAGCCAAACATCAAGGAGTATCAAACACAAAGCAGCTTTATTTAAAACATGACAAACCAACAAGATACAAAAGATCCGACATAATAAAATGTGATAAAAAGGCACTAAAAACGTAGTGAAGAATCACAAATAACTTAATATACACAGGCGATGCCAAAAAAAATCAGCAAAATCAAAATACTCATTATGGGAATGCAGCCTAAATGTACCCATTTTTGCTCCAACTTTAACTCATTGAGGACTGGGTCAATTTTGGACTTGTGAAGAAGAAAACCTTTCCCAATTTTTCCTCTTTGTAGTCTGGCAGTCATATATTCTAATTGGGGCTTTGTTTTTCACTGGCAAAGTGTATTTTACTTAAGTAACACGGTTTTGTACATATGCAATCCTCAACATAAAAATGGTAACAACAAGAAGGAAAAGTCATGGAATAAATGATGGAAATCACAGGATGGAGACGTTAGTGATTGGCGAGTTAAATAGATAAAAATGTAGATTATGCAGAAATCCCGACACCTCCAGTCTCCGATGCTATCAGGTTATTCATGTAGGTCTGAGGAAGGTTCTGCTAAAAGTCTATGACATTTCAGAAATCTCATGCACACGCCTTGCTTTTCCGATTTTTTTGTCAAAGAGCTTGATTTTTGCAAATTACAACATCTCACTTCTTCCAGCGTTTTTTGTATAAATCATTTTTATTGGTCACAGCAATAAAGAATAAAGGTAAATAATACAAACTGGTAAATCTGTGCAATGATAGGCAGTAGTTACAAGTTAAACAAGTGAAGCGTTGTTACAACATTTAAGTCTTATAATTTAACTTTCTAATTAATAATGCTGTTGGTTATCCCGAGATTATGAGGTGTTAACAATATAGAACAGCCGGGATAGTTGGTAACCATTGTTAAATTCCTTTGTAGTCATTTAAAAGTACAATATACAATCAAACTGGATATGAGGAAGACAAACATAGAAAGTAAAAAAGGGGAAAGAAAAGGGGTAGAAAGAAGAAGAGAGGAATGGATGAGGGTGTGGGGAATTCTGGGAAGGAGTGTGGCTGCCTCCGTACCCCAGCGGACAGAACGCATGCCGAGAAACGGCCCAGAAGTACACGAAAATAAGCTACATAATGCGTCGGGTTTTGGAAACCCAGAGATCTAGTTCAGGAGATTCCCTAAAAGCGATCCAGGGAGTTCATATGTTGTAGGTTTTTTCTACATTACCTGGTGACTGGTTTATCAGCTGCTCCATTCTATAAATGTTATTAAGTTCTGCCACAAATTCTGTACGGGAAGGAAATTTTTCTTGTTTCCAAAACCGAGGGATTAGATTTCTGACTGCGGTAAGAAAGTGTCTGAGGATTCCCCTCTTAAACCTAGATATCGACAAGTCACATAAAGACAGCAATACTAGACTTGCTGAAGGTTGGATCTGTGTGATAGACAACCTATTATGAAGTTCAAAGACGGCCAACCACAAATCCTTTATGGGGGGGCAGTCCCACCAGATATGCATGCAAGAGCCGATTTCCTTTAAACCTCTACAACAGGTGTCAGGAGTCGTGGGGAAAACCGCATGCACCATGGATGGGCATCTATACCATCTTGCTAGAATCTTATAGCTCCTCTCCTGTGATACCGCGCATAATGACGATCTGGACGAGAAGAGAAGAATTTTTCCCCTGTCTTCGGATGACAAGGGCCTTCCCAGATCGCCCTCCCATTTCGAGAAAAACATTGGCCAACCCTGCAGCTGAGCCCTTCCCTCTTGGAAGATTTTATATAGCAGCAAGACAGTATGATCCGGGGGGCTTGCTGATATGCAAAGCATCTCAAAGGGAGTTAGCGGCCTGCTGATATTGGTTTGTTTAGAGATTGAGTGGATATAACTTTTTAGTTGTTCATAGAAGAACCAATCAACAGAGTGTGTTTCCTCCTCTGGGAATAATTCCCAAAGGGACTTCATCCCAGTTTCTTTTAAATAGTCGTGGATGATGGGTTTGGATTCTTTTCTCTTGTTTAGATATATCTCTCTATTCAGTCCCACCGGAAAAGCAGAATTGTCATAGATTTGAATTAAGGGACCCGGGAGAGTTGTGATCTGAAGGTCTTTGTTTCGGTTTTTAATAAGAAGCAATATGTTTCGTGTGAGGAAGGGTATGTAGATGCCTGGCCCTACCCCCTTGCCTCCAGTCCAAAGAACAACTTGGGAGTCGCATCCATTAGGATCGTTTTCTAGGTTTACCCACTTTTTACTATATTTACGGTGATAAAGGTCCAGGATACATGTTCCCATTGATGCATAACTATAAATTGCGAGATCCGGGAGACCCAATCCGCCTGTCAGTTTAGATCTACTTAATGATGTATATGAAATACGTGCCTGACTATGAGACCAAACAAAACGAGTAATTATTTGTTTGAGGCGGGAAAAGAAGGAAGCTGGTAGGTATAGAGGAATTGTTTGAAAAAAATATAAGAGACGAGGCAGGAGGTCCATCTTGACTGCATTGATCGTACCCAGCCAAGACAATTGGAGCCTGTGCCATTTCTCTAAGTCTGAGTTTGTTTTCTGTAGAATTGGCGCAAAGTTGGTTTCAAACAGTTTAGACGTTTTGCTTGTTATTTTGATACCCAAACAAGTGAGGGTATCAAAGCGCTATTTAAATGGGAAGGTTGTCCTTAATTGATCAGCCAAGGGGAGCTGGAGGGAGATGTTTAGGATTTCGGATTTATGGGAATTCATTTTGAAGTTACTTAGGAGACCAAATTTATGTAGTTCCGAAATAATGTTTGGTAGGCTCGTAGAGGGGGACGTGATATATAGGAGAATGTCATCTGCAAAAAGTGCTAGCTTATGTTCTTCAGAATGTAGTTTTATACCATTAATTGAGGGGTTATTTCTCAAGGCCACAGCCAAATGCTCCATTGTTAGGATATATAAGAGGGGAGAAAGTGGGCACCCCTGCCTTGTACCATTTCTGATCGGGAACATATCCGATAATGCGCCGTTTACCTTGACCTGAGCACTAGGAGAAGAATACAAAGCGGAGATCCTACGCAGCATATTTTCTTTTAGGCCAATTTCCTCTAGGGTCTGAGAAATAAATTCTCACTGGACCCGGTCAAAGGCCTTTTCAGCATCGATTGACATGATACACAGGGGGGTCCCCCTCTCTACCCGCTCTGTCAATTAGAGAGATAGTTCGGATTGTGTTGTCTCTCGCCTCTCGCCCTGGAACGAAGCCCACCTGATCCTGGTTTATTAGTTTTGGTAAAAGGGGGCATAATCTATTTGCTAACATTTTTGCATATATTTTAATATCCAGATTTATCAGAGAGATCGGGCGGTAATTATCGCACGTAGAAGGGTCCTTGCCAGGCTTGGGGAGAACTGTTATGTGAGCGATGAGTGCCTGTGTAGGGAAAGAGCCCCCAAGAGAGACAAAATTACAAGCCTTCAGAAATATTGGACTAAGCAGTGTGTTGAATGACTTGTAAAAGCCTGCTGAGAACCCATCAGGGCCCGGGCTCTTGCCCTGTTTCAGGGCACTGATGGTTTCAGATATCTCCTCCACTCCTCCTTTTCAAGATCAAGTAGATCACCTTCTGGCAGTGTGGGTAGTTTATGTTCCTGTAAATCTGATTTGATTTTATGACGGAGAGAATGTAGTGGAGCCTCTTTATAGTGTCCCGCTATGTTATATAGAGATTTGTAGTATTCGCTGAAGTTGGAAAGAATATCTCTGGTATTAAACACTTTCTTCCCCTCTTTGTTTTTAATAAAAGGAATGTAGGTATTGGGATTGTGTTGATTAAGAGCTCTGGCCAAGAGTCTACCACTTTTATTGCCGAGCTGGTAGAAGCGGCTCTTGAGACTTTCTCTGAGGCATTTGGATTTTTGGTCTATGATAGTTAGCAGTTTTTGTCTGACCGAGGAGAGCTGAGCAAATGTGCTGGCCTCAAGGTCCCGTTTATGTTTGTTTTCTAATTGGTGGATTTGTTCTGTTAAGCTAAGTATTTCCGCCGCTCTTTCTTTTTTCAACCTAGCGCCATGAGAGATGAGGACGCCTCTTATTACACTTTTCAAAGCTTCCCATTTCACAGTGGGGGACGTGGTGTCTTCCTCGTGGTCAGTCAGGAAATCTGTGATTGTTTGATCAATCTTGGATTTACATATGGGATCCTGGAGCAGGTTTTCATTCAGACGCCAGGAGAAACCTGGTCTCGAGGCAGAATGAAGTGAGATTGTTAAGTAAATAGGAGCGTGATCTGACCACAATATCGACCCCACGTTCGCCTTTATCTGCATATCAAGCAGTTTGTGTGAAACGAAAAAATAGTCTATTCTACTGTAAGTGTTATATATTTTTGAGAAGAAGCTATTGTCCTTAGTTGTTGGATTAAGAACCCTCCAGACATCTACCAGTCTCAGGCTGCGCAGCTGGGATCTTATTTTGTTAATAGAAGATGTAGGATATGAAGACTTACCCAAAGAGACATCCACCGCAGGGTTCATAGGAATATTAAAGTCGCCCCCAAGTATCACAGGAGAGGAACCAGCAAACTCCTCGAGACGTCTTTTGCAATCAGCTCCAAACTTCTGCTGCCCTTGGTTTGGGAATTATACGTTAGCAATTACAAGTTTATGTGCTGCCCATGTGATAAGTAAGAAGATATATCTGCCATTTTTTGTCAATTTGTGAGTCCAAGATCTCAGGCATAAAGGATTTATGGAAGGCTATTGAGACACCTTTTGACTTTGAAAATGGATTTGGACTGTGATACCATTTAGGGTAGTTTTTCGTGATACAGTGCGGCACCACACCAGTTTTGAAATGTGTCTCTTGGAGCAGTAGCACAGAGACCTTTTGTTTGTGGCTATCAAATAGGACCTGCCGTCTTTTTTTCTGGGATATTTAGCCCCTTTACGTTAAAGGACCAAAATTTAATTTCATCCATTATTATTATTATTACTAGCTATTGAACCCGTTCTACGCCCGGGGTGGCGAGCATCTATATTGGTATATGGTCTCCATCCTGTCATGAGCTGCTCCATCCTGCGTCCCCATCCTGTCATGAGCTGCTCCATCCTGCATCCCCATCCTGTCATGAGCTGCTCCATCCTGCGTCCCCATCCTGTCATGAGCTGCTCCATCCTGCGTCCCCATCCTGTCATGTGCTGCTCCATCCTGCGTCCCCATCCTGTCATGTGCTGCACCCATCCTGCACCCCCATTCTGCCATGTGCTGCTCCCATCCTGCGCCCCCATTGTGACATGTGCTGCTCCCATCCTGCGCCCCCATTCTGACATGTGCTGCTCCCATCCTGCGCCTCCATTCTGACATGTTCTGCACCCATCCTGCGCCTCCATTCTGTCATTTGCTGCTCCCATCCTGTGCCCCATCCTGTCATGTGCTGCTCCAATCCTGCACCCCCATTCTGACATGTGCTGCACCCATCCTGCGCCCCCATCCTGCCATGTGTTGCACCCATCCTGTGCCCCCATCCTGCCATGTGCTGCACCCATCCTGCACCCCCATTTTGCCATGTGCTGCTCCCATCCTGCGCCCCCATTCTGACATGTGCTGCACCCATCCTGCACCTCCATTCTGACATGTTCTGCACCCATCCTGCGCCTCCATTCTGTTATTTGCTGCTCCGATCCTGTGCCCCCATCCTATCATGTGCTGCTCCAATCCTGCACCCCCATTCTGACATGTGCTGCTCCATCCTGTCATGTGCTGCACCCATCCTGCGCCCCCATCCTGCCATGTGTTGCACCCATCCTGTGCCCCCATCCTGCCATGTGTTGCACCCATCCTGCGCCCCCATCCTGCCATGTGCTGCACCCATCCTGCGCCCCCATCCTGTCATGTGCTGCACCCATCCTGCGCCCCCATCCTGCCATGTGTTGCACCCATCCTGCGCCCCCATCCTGCCATGTGTTGCACCCATCCTGCGCCCCCATCCTGTCATGTGCTGCTCCCATCCTGTGCCCATGTTCTGTCATGTGCTGCTCCCATCCTGCGCCCGTTCTGTCATGTGCTGCCCTATTCTGTCATGTGCTGCTCCCATTCTGCGCCCCCGTTCTGTCATGTGCTGCTCCCATCCTGCGCCACCATTCTTTAATTTGCTTCTCCCATCCATATGCCCCATAAGCTGCTCCATTATGGTTGATGGCCCCATAAAATGCTCCATAGTATATGCCCTGTACACTGCTCCATTATGGTTTATGGCCCCCATAAGTTGCTCCATAGTGTATGCCTCCTGTACACTGCTCCATAAAGGTTTATGGTCCCCATAAGATGCACCATAGTGTATGCCCCCCATACACTGCTCCATAAAGGTTGATGGCCCCCATTAGACGCTCCAGTGTGTATGCCCCCGTACACTGCTCCATAAAGGTTTATGGCCCCCATAAGATGCTCCATAATATATGCCCCCGTACACTGCTCCATTATGGTTGAAGGCCCCATAAGATGCTCCATTGTATTATATGCCCCCCATAAGATGCTCCATTGTATATGCCCCGTATGCTGCTGCCATATATATTAAAAAAAAACAAAAAACACCATACTCACCTATGGTCGCTGGGCGCCGAGTGCTGGGGGCCTGAGCAGGCGGTGACACCGGCACGCTGTGGGGGTCAGGTGCTGGTATCACCACTAGCTCAGGCCCCCAGCACTTGCTATACTCACATGTCTGTCCCGTTCCACCGCTGCGCGCCGCCATCTTCCGGCTCCTCTGGCTGTGACTGTTCAGTCAGAGGGCGGCGCCGGCGTGCATTAAGCGCGTCATCGCGCCCTCTGAACTGTGAACGTCACAGCAGAGGACCCAGGAGACGGAGCCGCATGCAGCGCTGGAACGGGGGACAGGTGAATATACTTACCCTCCTGGCGGTCCCTGACTCTCCGGTGGAGATCGCGGTGTGCGTTCAGTGTTTACGCATACCGCGATCTCCTGGGAGCGTCACTCTGTGGGGGCCAGACTGCGCCGGCGCTTGCGCAGTCTATAAAGGCTTCGGACAGAGTGACGCTTCCAGCGTTATATTATAGATTATTATTATTATTTATTTATATAGTGCCATTAATTCCATGGTGCTGTACATGAGAAAGGGGGTTACATATAGAGTTATAGATATCATTTACAGTAAACAAATTTACAGTGACAGACTAGTACAGAGGGGAGAGGACCCTGTCCTTGCGGACTTACATTCTTTATCAAATACCTCTACGCCATCCCGCGACATCATGCGCCCCATCCGCCAGAACACGTGACAGCCAAGGGTGGTAGGGAGAAAACAATAGGAGGGAAGGGAAAAAGGCAGGGTAGAGAAGAAATAATAGAACATGGAAAACATAAGAGAAGGTGCGTTAGGATTGACGCACCAAATCAGACTATGCATCTATGTAGCTAGGGCAAAAGAATGGAGAAGGAGAAGTCTCCTCCCCTCCCCTCACCCGTGCACCTTAGGTGGATAAGGGAAGCCGAGGGAAACACTGAACCCCCCAACCCCCCGAACTTGGTAGGTCCCATGAACGAGAACTTGCAAACATGTAAAGTCTAGTTAAACAGAATAATAACCCTTGCACAAGCGAGATGTCCCGCATGCCATCAGAGAACAAAAAAAAATAAAAATATATATATATATATATATAATGGGGGGGGGGGAAGACAAAATTCACCGATGACAGGCAAGACACCACGCGCTCGAGTGCTCAAAGATTAGGGTCAAACCTCCATAGTAGATAGTCCGCCCCACCAGGAGATTGGGCCAATTAACAATAAGTATCCATGAGACCACTCAACTGCAGCAGAGTATTTGAGTATGTTGCAGCAATGAGTAGAAACTGATTGAAACTAAAAAGAAAAGTGAACTAAAGATGAAAGAAGAACTTCATGGAGGATCTGAGGAGCCTTCGTTGGTATGTCGATTCTTGGAACGGGGAACCTTGAGCCACCTAGCAGGGGCATCTGGAAGTGTCGGAGCCAGAGGCCAATCCGGAAGATCTATTAGTGGAACTTCAAACATGCCTAGGAAGTTAGCCAGGTCTCCAATCCGACGGAAGTATGCGCTTTTGCCACCTTTGAATGCTGTTAGTTGAAATAGGAACCCCACCTGTAGGGGATATCTCTTTCCTTGAGAACCGCCAACAAGGGCTTCAGAGCTTTGCGCAAGAATAGAGTGCGCCTGGATAGATCTGACAGGAGTAGGATTGGTTGACCTTCAAACTGGAGGGATCCCTTTTTCCTAGAGGCTATCATGATGGCCTCCTTAATTCTGAAGTAATGCACCCTGCAGATGACGTCTCTAGGGCGCGATTCAGACGTGGGTTTAGGACCAAGGGATCTATGAATCCTGTCGAACTCAATGGTGTTGTCCTCATGGTCGCCGAGAATGTCCAGAAATATTCTCTGAACTGTACGGTCTAGGTCCTGAGGACTGACAGATTCTGGGAGGCCACGTATACAGATATTGTTACGCCTATTGCGATTTTCCAAGTCCTCAAGACCAGATGACATTTCCTCCAGTTTCATGGTGTGGTCCATTAAGATTTCTCTGTGTGCCTGAAGTTCCTGTGAGATATCTGTTATGATCTGGTGGTTTAGGAACAACATGAGACAAGCTCTGAAGGAGGTGGTATCTGTACTGACCGCAAACCCTGAACCTAGCAGCGCAACTAACAATAGCCGTGGGGGGTACCTGACGCTCACTAGACCCCTCGGCACAGCCTAAGATCTAACTTCCCCTAAAGATGGAAACAGGAAACCTATCTTGCCTCAGAGAAAATCCCCAAAGGAAAGATGGCCCCCCACAAATATTGACGGTGAGAGGAGGGGAAAATAACATACGCAGAAATGAAATCAGATTTTAGCATAGGAGGCCAGTCTAGCTTGATAGATAGGACAGGAAAGGATACTGTGCGGTCAGTATTAAAACTACAAAACAATCCACACAGAGTTTACAAAAATATCCACACCTGACTAAAGTTTGTGGAGGGTAAATCTGCTTCCCAGAGCTTCCAGCTAACAGAAATAATCCATTCTGACAAGCTGAACAAATATAGAATGCACAGAACAATAAGTCCACAACATATGGACTGAAATTAGCAAAGCCAGAACTTATCTTTGCTGAACTGGTCAGGAAAACAGGAAAATCCAAGCAGAGATGTGAATCCAGCCAGGAAACATTGACAAGTGGCATTGGCTGAAGGAAAGAGCCAGGCATAAATAGCCGAGCAGAAAGACAGTTAGTGGAAGCAGCTGCAGACTGCTAAATCCAAGGAGCAGCCATTCCACTTACAACCACCGGAGGGAGCCCAAGAGCGGAATTCACAACAGATATCCTCTTGTGTCTTTTCCACATCCTCTAAACGCGATGTAAATTCTATCTGTAAATTATGTATCTCCTTTTTGTATGAGCTCTCAAGCCTGCACGCAAAACTTTCCAGGTCCGTTTTGGTTGGAAGAGCTTTAACCCCTTCACCCCCAAGGGTGGTTTGCACGTTATGGACCGGGCCAATTTTTACAATTCTGACCACTGTCCCTTTATGAGGTTATAACTCTGGAACGCTTCAACAGATCCCGGTGATTCTGACATTGTTTTCTTGTGACATATTGTACTTCATGATAGTGGTAAAATTTCTTTGATATTACCTGCGTCTATTTGTGAAAAAAAAACAGAAATTTGGCGAAAATTTTGAAAATTTTGCAATTTTCCAACTTTGAATTTTTATGCAATTAAATCACAGAGATATGTCACACAAAATACTTAATAAGTAACATTTCCCACATGTCTACTTTACATCAGCACAATTTTGGAACCAAAATTTTTTTTTGTTAGGGCGTTATAAGGGTTAAAAAGTTGACCAGCAATTTCTCATTTTTCCAACACCATTTATTTTAGGGACCACATCTCATTTGAAGTCATTTTGAGGGGTCTATATGATACAAAATACCCAAGTGTGACACCATTCTAAAAACTGCACCCCTCAAGGTGCTCAAAACCACATTCAAGAAGTTTATTAACCCTTCAGGTGCTTCACAGGAATTTTTGGAATGTTTAAATAAAAATGAACATTTAACTTTTTTCACAAAAAATTTACTTCAGCTCCAATTTGTTTTATTTTACCAAGGGTAACAGGAGAAAATGGACCGCAATCATTGTTGTACAATTTGTCCTGAGTATGCCGATACCCCACATGTGGGGGTAAACCACTGTTTGGACGCATGACAAAGCTCGGAAGCGAAGGAGCGCCATTTGACTTTTCAATGTAAAATTGTCAGGAATTGAGATGGGACGCCATGTTGCGTTTGGAGAGCCACTGATGTGCCTAAACATTGAAACCCCCCACAAGTGACACCATTTTGGAAAGTAGACCCCCTAAGGAACATATCTAGATGTGTTTTGAGCGCTTTGACCCACCAAGGGCTTCACAGAAGTTTATAATGCAGAGCCGTAAAAATAAAACATTTTTTTCCCACAAAAATTATTTTTTTAGCCCCCAGTTTTGTATTTTCCCGAAGGTAACAGAAGAAATTGGACACGAAAAGTTGTTATCCAAATTGTCCTGAGTGCGCTGATACCCCATATGTGGGGGGAAACCACCGTTTGGACGCATGGGAGGGCTCGGAAGGGAAGGAGCACCATTTGGAATGCAGACTTAGATGGAATAGTCTGCAGGCATCACATTGCGTTTGCAGAGCCCCTAATGTACCTAAACATTGAAACCCCCCACAAGTGACACCATTTTGGAAACTAGACCCCCTAAGGAACTCATCTAGATGTGATGTGAGAGCTTTGAACCCCCAAGTGTTTCACTACAGTTTATAACACAGAGCCGCGCAAATAAAAAATATTTTTTTTCCACAAAAATTATTTTTTAGCCCCCAGTTTTGTATTTTTCCAAGGGTAACAGGAGAAAGTGGACCCCAAAAGTTGTTGTCCAATTTGTCCTGAGTACGCTGATACCCCATATGTTGGGGTAAACCCCTGTTTGGGCACACGGGAGAGCTCGGAAGGGAAGGAGCAGTGTTTTACTTTTTGAACGCAGAATTGGCTGGAATTGAGATCGGACGCCATGTCGCGTTTGGAGAGCCCCTGATGTGCCTGAACAGTGGAAACTCCCCAATTGTACCTGAAACCCTAATCCAAACACACCCCTAACCCTAATCCCAATGGTAACCCTAACCACACCCCTAACCCTGACACACCCCTAACTCTAATCCAAACCCTAATCCCAACCATAAATGTAATCCAAACCCTAACTTTAGCCCCAACCCTAACTGTAGCCTTTACCCTAGCCCCAACCCTAACCCTAGCCCCAACCCTAACTCTAGCGGGAAAATGGAAATAAATACATTTTTTAAATTTTTTAATTTTTCCCTAACTGAGGGGGTGATGAAGGGGTGTTTGATTTACTTTTATAGCGGGTTTTTTAGCGGATTTTTATGATTGGCAACCGTCACACACTAAAAGACGCAATATTTTTTGCGTTACCACATTTTGAGAGCTATAATTTTTCCATATTTTGGTCCACAGAGTCATGTGAGATCTTGTTTTTTTGCGGGACGAGTTGACGATTTTATTGGTAACATTTTCGGGCACGTGACATTTTTTGATCGCTTTTTATTCCGATTTTTGTGAGGCAGAATGACCAAAAACCAGCTATTCATGAATTTCTTTTGGGGAAGGCGTTTATACCGTTCCGCGTTTGGTAAAATTGATAAAGCAGTTTTATTCTTCGGGTCAGTACGATTACAGCGATACCTCATTTATGTCTTTTTTTATGTTTTGGCGCTTTTATACGATAAAAACTATTTTATAGAAAAAATAATTATTTTTGCATCGCTTTATTCTGAGGACTATAACTTTTTTTTTTTTTGCTGATGATGGTGTATGGCAGCTCGTTTTTTGCAGGACAAGATGACGCTTTCAGCGGTACCATGGTTATTTATATCCGTCTTTTTGATCGCGTGTTATTCCACTTTTTGTTCGGCGGTATAATAATAAAGCGTTGTTTTTTGCCTCGTTTTTTTTTTTTTCCTTACGGTGTTTACTGAAGGGGATAACTAGTGGGACAGTTTTATAGGTCAGGCCGTTACGGACGTGGCGATACTAAATATGTGTACTTTTATTGTTTTGTTTTTTTTATTTAGATAAAGAAATGAATTTATTTGAATAATATATATATATTTTTTTCATTATTTGGGAATATTTTTTTTAATTTCTTTTTACACATGTGGAAATTTTTTTTTTTTTTTACTTTTTTACTTTGTCCCGGTGGGACATCACAGATCGATGATCTGACAGTTTGCACAGCACTCTGTCAGATCACCGATCTGAGAGCAGTGCAGGCTGCTTCACAGTGCCTGCTCTGAGCAGGCTCTGTGAAGCCACCTCCCTCCCTGCAGGACCCGGATGCCGCGGCCATCTTGGATCCGGGCCTGCAGCGAGGAAGGAGAGGTAAGAGACCCTCGCAGCAACGCGATCACCAGTGGTTCTCAGCCTGAACGGTCGCATTTTGGCACCGTCCAGATTGAAAACGATTTCTCTCACAGACATGGATTACGGCGTTGGACAGAACGACGGAGAGGTGAGGGATATTGTTGTTTTTTATTTTAGTTTTATTACAGGAGAACGAGGGCTTCAGTGGAAAAGGCATTTGGTGAATATAACTGTGTTTGTTATTTTTAAATACAAAAGGAAAACTCTGTTTTGTTTTATTTCTAACAAAGGACTTTATTCTGGCTGTGTCTTTATTTACCATGGAACTATAGGATTAGTAATGGATAGGTGTCTTATAGACGCCTCTCCATTACTAAGCCGTGGGCTTGATGTCACCTGATAATATAAAGGTGACATCAACCCCATAAATATTAACCCCACTTGCCACCACTACAAGGCAAGTGGGAAGAGCTGGGCAAAGATCCAGAATTGGCGGACCTTAAAAATGTGCCTTTTCTGGAAAGCTGCGGGCTGCTATTTTTAGGCTGGGGCAATATCCATGGCCCCTTACCAGCCTGAGAATACCAGTCCCCAGCTGTCTGCTTCAGCAAGGCTGGTTGTCAAAAATGGGGTGCACTCTACGGCATTTTTTAAAAAAAAATTATTTATTTAAATAATTAAGAAATACATCGTGGGGACCACTCTATTCTTGATTATCAGCCTTGCTGAAGCTGACAGTTGCAGCCCCCAGCTGTGAGTTTTGCCTGGATGGTTAACAAAAATACAGGGGAACCCACTCCGGGTTTTTTTTTTTAAATTATTTATTTACAGCGCAGGAGCTGGCTAATGAATACTCCCATCCGCCGCTCCTGCTCACCCTGTTATTAGCAGCAGCAGGTGTCAGATGATGGTTGCAGCTGATCAGAAACACTGGATGTTCGGGCCCCCATTCAAGTGAATGGGGACCGGGATCGGGTTTGGGTACTGTTCTGGTACCCAAACTTTTTGTAACTGTTCGGTCGAACCCAAACATCCAGGTGTCCGCCCATCACTTTTTATCATTTGTTGTCATCTGATGTAATTCAATAAACTATTACTTTTTTTCACCACACATTATATATGGACGTTATTGTCGGTTTCTCCATCTTCCTCTCTCTCCATATACGGTACATGAATAAAGTATACACTTATAGAAGACTATATGGTCAGGTGGCCCTGAAGTCATTTAATTAGAGTGGGCTGCAGCAGTGTGGACTTCGTCTTTATCTTTATTTTAGCCTTCTCACTATCTAGCAGTCAGGCTGAAGATTTACCATGGCAGACATACAGCAGCCAGTGGTGCCCTGTGATCTGTGTTTGCCACCTATTCACTCCTTGCCTACAGAGATAAATGGCAGCTTTTATTTAAGGTACATTTACACTATACGATTTACCAACGATCACGACCAGCGATACGACCTGGCCGTGATCGTTGGTAAGTCGTTGTGTGGTCGCTGGAGAGCTGTCACACAGACAGCTCTCCAGCGACCAACGATGTCGAGGTCCCCAGGTAACCAGGGTAAACATCGGGTTACTAAGCGCAGGGCCGCGCTTAGTAACCCGATGTTTACCCTGGTTACAAGCGAACGCATCACTGGATCGGTGTCACACATACACCGATCCAGCGGGAGATCCAGCGGCAAAAGAAAGTTCCAAACGATCTGCTACGACGTACGATTCTCAGCAGTGTCCCTGATCGCTGCTGCGTGTCAGACACAGTGATATCGTATGGATATCGCTGGAACGTCACGGATCGTACCGTCAGAGCGACAAAAGTGCCACTGTGAGACGGTACCCTTACACACAGGTAATCTAATTAGGGTGAGGAAGCTTGTTTAAAGGTACCTTCACACTAAACGACGCTGCAGCGATCCAGACAACGATCCGGATCGCTGCAGCATCGCTGTTTGGTCGCTGGAGAGCTGTCACACAGACCGCTCTCCAGCGACCAGCGATGCCGGTAACCAGGGTAAACATCGGGTTACTAAGCGCAGGGCCGCGCTTAGTAACCCGATGTTTCCCCTTTTTACCATCCTAAAAGTAAAAAAAACAAACGCTACATACTTACCTACCGCTGTCTGTCCCCGACACTTTGCTTCTCTGCTCTGGCTGTGAGCGTCGGGCAGCCAGAAAGCAGAGCGGTGACGTCACCGCTCTGCTTTCCGGCCGCTGTGCTCACAGCCAGGGCAGAGAAGCAAAGCGCCGGGGACAGACAGCGGTAGGTAAGTATGTAGCGTTTGTTTTTTTACTTTTAGGATGGTAACCAGGGTAAACATCGGGTTACTAAGCGCGGCCCTGCGCTTAGTAACCCGATGTTTACCCTGGTTACCAGCGAAGACATCGCTGAATCGGTGTCACAAACGCCGATTCAGCGATGTCAGCGGGAGAGCCAGCGACCAAAGAAAGGTCTAGCCCTCTAGCCCCGACCAACGACATCACAGCAGGATTCTGATCGCTGCTGCGTATCAAACTAAACGATATCGCTAGCGAGGACGCTGCAACGTCACGGATTGCTAGCGATATCGTTTAGTGTGAAGGTACCTTTACTCCTTAAAGGCCTAGGGCAATGATCCTTTTTTTCTTCCCCCAGCATTGCATTTCAAAAGCCTTAAAGGTGCTTGTAATATTGATCAGTCCTTCAGCTTTGGTCATTGATATAAGCAGAACTTAATTCTATGCATGTGAACAGCGCCAACGCCTTTGATGGAATCCTGTTCTTTTGTCTTCACAATCCATAACTTCCCACCAGTCTTCTCTTTAGGCCGGGGACACACACAACGTATAAAAAAACGGTCCGTATATTACGGCCGTAATACGCTGAAAAGTCCCGTAGCTCCTCCGTAGGCAGGGTGTTTCAGCATTTTTTGCGCATGGCATCCTCCGTATGTAATCCGTATGTCATCCGTACTGCGTGTTTTTATCGCAGGCTTGCAAAACCGACATACGGCTATACAAGGGATCCATGTGTAAAAAAAAACAAAAAAACATATATACTGTATATATATATATATATATATATATATATATATATATATATATATATATTGTAGCATGGCTAAAGGGTGTGTAGTCGATGGGAGGTATGTGCCACATAAGTGCCTTGTTGCTGTAATGTAGCCCGGAATATTGCGTTGTTTTATATAACCATATGTTTGTGTTTCAGGACCTGTGGTGATGTCAGACCACATGGCTAATCATGTGATAGATTACTGGGTGTGGTTAGTCCTATATAAGACTGGCTAATCCTTTACACAGGAGATATGTGTGGAGGTGAAACCCTCCTGAATGTGTTCGGCTTCAGGACTGAGCCGGATGAACTGGACACTTGTTTTCCTTTGCCTGAACCAAAGGCTATTTTGATTTCTGTTGTTTTGCCACATGGTTTATGAAGCAATAAACCCAGTGAACTTTAAAGGAACACGTCTCCTGAGTGTCAGCCGTCGCAGCTGAGTGAGTGAAATCGCTACAATATATATATATATACAGTTAGGGCCAGAAATATTTGGACAGTGACACAATTTTCGCGAGTTGGGCTCTGCATGCCACCACATTGGATTTGAAATGAAACCTCTACAACAGAATTCAAGTGCAGATTGTAACGTTTAATTTGAAGGGTTGAACAAAAATATCTGATAGAAAATGTAGGAATTGTACACATTTCTTTACAAACACTCCACATTTTAGGAGGTCAAAAGTAATTGGACAAATAAACATAACCCAAACAAAATATTTTTATTTTCAATATTTTGTTGCAAATCCTTTGGAGGCAATCACTGCCTTAAGTCTGGAACCCATGGACATCACCAAACGCTGGGTTTCCTCCTTCTTAATGCTTTGCCAGGCCTTTACAGCCGCAGCCTTCAGGTCTTGCTTGTTTGTGGGTCTTTCCGTCTTAAGTCTGGATTTGAGCAAGTGAAATGCATGCTCAATTGGGTTTAGATCTGGAGATTGGCTTGGCCATTGCAGAATGTTCCACTTTTTGGCACTCATGAACTCCTGGGTAGCTTTGGATGTATGCTTGGGGTCATTGTCCATCTGTACTATGAAGCGCCGTCCAATCAACTTTGCAGCATTTGGCTGAATCTGGGCTGAAAGTATATCCCGGTACACTTCAGAATTCATCCGGCTACTCTTGTCTGCTCTTATGTCATCAATAAACACAAGTGACCCAGTGCCATTGAAAGCCATGCATGCCCATGCCATCACGTTGCCTCCACCATGTTTTACAGAGGATGTGGTGTGCCTTGGATCATGTGCCGTTCCCTTTCTTCTCCAAACTTTTTTCTTCCCATCATTCTGGTACAGGTTGATCTTTGTCTCATCTGTCCATAGAATACTTTTCCAGAACTGAGCTGGCTTCTTGAGGTGTTTTTTCTGCAAATTTAACTCTGGCCTGTCTATTTTTGGTATTGATGAATGGTTTGCATCTAGATGTGAACCCTTTGTATTTACTGTCATGGAGTCTTCTCTTTACTGTTGACTTAGAGACAGATACACCTACTTCACTGAGAGTGTTCTGGACTTCAGTTGATGTTGTGAACAGGTTCTTCTTCACCAAATTAAGTATGCGGCGATCATCCACCACTGTTGTCATCCATGGACGCCCAGGCCTTTTTGAGTTCCCAAGCTCACCAGTCAATTCCTTTTTTCTCAGAATGTACCCAACTGTTGATTTTGCTACTCCAAGCATGTCTGCTATCTCTCTGATGGATTTTTTCTTTTTTTTCAGCCTCAGGATGTTCTGCTTCACCTCAATTGAGAGTTCCTTTGACCGCATGTTGTCTGCTCACAGCAACAGCTTCCAAATGCAAAACCACACACCTGGAATCCACCCCTGACCTTTTAACTACTTCATTGATTACAGGTTAACGAGGGAGACGCCTTCAGAGTTAATTGCAGCCCTTAGAGTCCATTGTCCAATTACTTTTGGTCCCTTGAAAAAGAGGACGCTATGCATTACAGAGCTATGATTCCTAAACCCTTTCTCCGATTTGGATGTGGAAACTATCATATTGCAGCTGGGAGTGTGCACTTTCAGCCCATATTATATATATAATTGTATTTCTGAACATGTTTTTGTAAACAGCTAAAATAACAAAACTTGTGTCACTGTCCAAATATTTCTGGCCCTAACTGTATATGTCAGTAGACACATATATGTATATATATTAATATTTCATCAATTACCGGCTTTTGCTTTCTCCTTCCCAAACCCGACATGATATGAGACATGGTTTACATACAGTAAACCATCTCATATCACCATTTTTTTGCATATTCCACACTACTAATGTTAGTAGTGTGTCTATGCAAAATTTGGCCGTTCTAGCTAGTAAATTAAGGGGTTAAATGGCGGAAAAAATTGGCGTGCGCTCCTGCACAATTTTCTCCGCCAGAGTAGTAAAGCCAGTGACTGAGGGCAGATATTAATAGCCTGGAGAGGGTCCATGGTTATTGCCCCCTGGCTAAAAACATCTGCCCCCAGCCACCCCAGAAAAGGCACATCTGGAAGATGCGCCTATTCTGGCACTTGGCCACTCTCTTCCCATTCCCGTGTAGCGGTGGGATATGGGGTAATGAAGGGTTAATGCCATCTTGCTATTGTAAGGTGACATTAAGCCAGATTAATGGAGAGGTGTAAATTATGACACCTATCCATTATTAATCCAATACTAGTAAAGGGTTAAGAAAAATACACAAACACATTATTAAAAATTATTTTAATTAAATAAAATCAAAGGTTGTTGTAATATTTTATTTAACGCCCAATCCAATCACTGAAGACCCTCGTTCTGTAACCAAAAAAACATAATAAACCAACAATATCCTTACCTTCCGCAGATCTGTAAAGTCCAACGATGTAAATCCTTCTGAAGGGGTTAAAATATTTTGCAGACACGAGCTTTGCTAATGCAACGTTGCTCATGTCTGCAAAACTCCGGAGAATGAAGGTAAAGTAGGTCAATGACCTATATTTAGCTTCATTTGCGGTGAGGCGCCCTCTGCTGGCTGTTCCTAGATCGTGGGAACTTTCCTAGAAAGCTCCCTGGCTCGAGTTCATATGAGGACAACCAGCAGAGGGCGCCCTCTTATGATCTCGAGCCAGGGAGCTTTCTAGGAAGGTTCCCACGATCTAGGAACAGCCAGCAGAGGGCGCCTCACCGCAAATGCAGGTAAATATAGGTCATTGACCTACTTTACCTACATTCTCCGGGGTTTTGCAGACATGAGCAACGTTGCATTAGCAAAGCTCATGTCTGCAAAATATTTTAACCCCTTCAGAAGGATTTACATCGTTGGACTTTACAGATCTGCGGAAGGTAAGGATATTGTTGGTTTATTATGTTTTTTTTGGTTACAGAACGAGGGTCTTCAGTGATTGGATTGGGCGTCAAATAAAATATTACAACAACCTTTGTTTTTATTTCATTAAAATAATTTTTAATAATGTGCTTGTGTATTTTTTTAACCCTTTACTAGTATTGGATTAATAATGGATAGGTGTCATAATTGACACCTCTCCATTATTAATCTGGCTTAATGTCACCTTACAATAGCAAGGTGGCATTAACCCTTCATTACCCCATATCCCACCGCTACACCGGAATGGGAAGAGAGTGGCCAAGTGCCAGAATAGGCGCATCTTCCAGATGTGCCTTTTCTGGGGTGGCTGGGGGCAAGTGTTTTTAGCCAGGGGGGGGGCCAATAACCATGGACCCTCTCCAGGCTATTAATATCTGCCCTCAGTCACTGGCTTTACTACTCTGGCGGAGAAAATTGTGCGGGAGCCCACGCCAATTTTTTCCGCCATTTAACCCCTTAATTTACTAGCTAAATGCCCAAATTTTGCATAGACACACTACTAACATTAGTAGTGTGGAATATGCAAAAAAAATGGGGATATGAGATGGTTTACTGTATGTAACTATGTCTCATATCATGTCGGGTTTTAGGAAGGAGAAAGCAAAAGCCGGTAATTGAATTACCGGCTTTAAAGCTGTCTAGCGCTGGAAGAAATATTAATATATATATATGTGTCTCACTGACATATATATATATATATATATCTACCTATTCTATGTGTACACATTTATTCTACCTATTCTACTGGAAGAGTGTCAGTGTGATTTTACTGTACACCGCAATGAATTACCGGCTTTTCTGTCTAACAGCGCTGCGTATTTCTCGCAAGTCACACTGATAGTCCGTGTGCTGTGCTATTTTTTCTCATCGCATGCTGCGATTTCACTCGGATCCTGAATACGGCCGAGAAAATATCGGATGATAATAATAATAATAATAATAATAATAATTTTTATTTATATAGCGCCAACATATTCCGCAGCGCTTTACAAATTATAGAGGGGACTTGTACATACAATAGACACTACAGCATAACAGAAATACAGTTCAAAACAGATACCAAGAGGAGTGAGGGCCCTGCTCGTAAGCTTACAAACTATGAGGAAAAGGGGAGACACGAGAGGTGGATGGTAACAATTGCTATAGTTATTCGGACCAGCCATAGTGTAAGGCTTGGGTGTTCATGTAAAGCTGCATGAACCAGTTAATTAATTTTTTTTTTTTTTTTTTTTTTTAATATAGGCCACACAGGGATCGTTAGGTTAATGCATTGAGGCGGTAGGCCAGTCTGAACAAATGAGTTTTTAGGGCACGCTTAAAACTGTGGGGATTGGGGATTAATCGTATTATCCTAGGTAGTGCATTCCAAAGAATCGGCGCAGCACGTGTAAAGTCTTGGAGACGGGAGTGGGAGGTTCTGATTATTGAGGATGCTAACCTGAGGTCATCAGCGGAGCGGAGGGCACGGGTAGGGTGGTAGACTGAGACCAGAGAGGAGATGTAGGGTGGTGCTGAGCCATGGAGTGCTTTGTGGATGAGGGTAGTAGTTTTGTACTGGATTCTTGAGTGGATGGGTAACCAGTGTAATGACTGGCACAAGGTAGAGGCATCAGTGTAACGGTTGGTGAGGAATATGATCCTGGCAGCAGCATTCAGGACAGATTGGAGCGGGGAGAGTTTGGTAAGAGGGAGGCCGATTAGTAGAGAGTTACAATAGTCCAGACGAGAATGAATAAGTGAAACAGTAAGAGTTTTTGCAGAGTCGAAAGTAAGAAAAGGGCGAATTCTAGAAATGTTTTTGAGATGCAGGATGATGGGAGCTGCCCCATAGATTAACATTGGGACGAGTGCTATGCGATTTTTTAGCGCATTGCACTCGTCCGTATTACGGTCTAGTGTGACCCCGGCCTTAGACAACTTTCACATGTTCAGCCAAAATCAGGAGATTTTCCCCCAATGTCTGAATGCGCCCTTAAGTCTAGACTTGAGTGAGTGACTTGTATCCATGACGCTGATTAAAAACAGACATGTTTCTATTTTTTATTGTAGATTTTGTGTCCATATAGAAAAAAAAAAAAATCAAACATGGATGTGTAAATAGCAGCAAGTACTGCAATATGAAGATGGTCCAACAGTAAAAACCACAGAGAGAGAAAAATGGAATGATCCCTTGCAGCTCTGGGCTTTGGCTTCTCCTCGCCTCTGGACATTTTTTTGTGAGGATCTGCAATTTTCTGCAGCTGTGTTAGGCTACATTCCCACAATAAGCTTTTGTGTTGCAGATTTTCTGGGCCATTTCTGCACCTATTTAGTAAAATAGGCTACTTGCATTTTTTTTTTTTTTTAAATACGCAGCGCTAAAAAACATTGTGGGAACGCAGCCTAAGATTGCGGTTCCAGTACAGCCATTGTCTCACTTGTAGTACATGACCCTACTCAGCCCCTATGCACAGTACAACGCTTCTCTCAGCCCAGGGGGCAGAGGGTGCTGTTGCCCCGGGCCCGGTGCTCAGAGGGGCCCACCCAGAGCTAAGCTACCCTTAACTATATTAGCCTGCTGTGCACGCCAATATACTGAAGTTAAGCTCTGCGGTAGAGCAGAGGGACAATCTCCCAGCACTGCCGCGGTCTGTTCTGTAGAGGAGCATGTGCCGGGGGACGCTGGGTGCCGGCACTGTACCTGCTGCCTCCAGCACACTGCAGACAGCACACATTGCCGGCTCTCTGGTGTCTGCTGAAGAGACTTCAGGACTAGGGTTGAGCGACCTTTACTTTTATAGGATCGGGTCGGGTTTCACGAAACCCGAGTTTTTCAAAAGTCGGGTCGAGTGAAATCGGCCGATCCTATAAAAAAGTCGGGGTCGGGGTCGGCCGAAACTCGAAACCCAATGCAGTGCATTGGGTTTCCAATGGTTCCCAGGGTCTGAAGGAGCGGAAACTCTCCTTCAGGCCTTGGGATCCATATTTAAGTGTAAAATAAAGAATTAAAATAAAAAATATCGCCATACTTACCCTCTGACGCGCCCTGGTACTAACCGGGAACCTTCCTTCCTTAGAATCAGCCTTCCAGTACCTTGCGGTGACGTCGCGGCTTGTGATTGGTCGCGCGAGCGGTCACATGGGCGGCCGCGCGACCAATCACAAGCCGCGACATCACCGCGACGTCACCGCAAGGTCCTGGAAGGCTGATTCTAAGGAAGGAAGGTTCCCGGTTAGTACCAGGGCGCGTCAGAGGGTAAGTATGGCGATATTTTTTATTTTAATTCTTTATTTTACACTTAAATCTGAATTCCGATACCAATTCCCGATATCTTAAACATATCGGGAATCGGTATCGGAATTCCGATTCCAGATTCAGAAGATCGCCGACTTCATGGCCGACCCCACACAGGGGTCGGGTCGGGTTTCATGAAACCCGACTTTGCCAAAAGTCGGCGACTTCTGAAAATTGCCAACCCGTTTCGCTCAACCCTATTCAGGACGCAGCTTCTTCCCTGAGCCCTGCATAGATGAGCAGGACAGGAGACAGGGCGTAGTAGGAGCTCAGGCTGCAGGTGGCTGTATCCGGGCTGGGGGTGACTGCACTGTGCAGTGAGGGGGAGGCAGGACACTGTGCCCTTCCTGACAAATCCTAGGATTCTTGTATCCGTTTTGCTCTCAGGCCTCATACCCATTTGCAAGAAAAAACACTGTCCGATTTCCGGACCAAAAAAATGGATTTAAAACATGCGATTGTCATGTGATTTTTTTTTTTATCGCAACATCCGTATGACATCTGTATTACATCCGTATGCAATCCGTGTTCAATGCGATTTTAACATGAGCTTTTACATACAGCAGTTCTCTGACATTTACACATCGTTTTACAACGAAAAATTCTTCAAAAGACACACACATTATATATATATATATACAGTACAGACCAAAAGTTTGGACACACCTCATTTAAAGATTTTTCTGTATTTTCATGACTATGAAAATTGTAAATTCACACTGAAGGCATCAGAACTATGAATTAACACATGTGGAATTATATATTTAACAAAAAAGTGTGAAACAACTGAAAATATGTCTTATATTCTAGGTTCTTCAAAGTAGCCATCTTTTGCTTTGATGACTGATTTGCACACTCTTGGCATTCTCTTGATGAGCTTCAAGAGGTAGTCATCGGGAATGGTTTTCACTTCACAGGTGTGCCCTGTCAGGTTGAATAAGTGGGATTTCTTGCCTTATAAATGGGGTTGGGACCATCAGTTGTGTTGTGCAGAAGTCTGGTGGATACGCAGCTGATAGTCCTACTGAATAGACTGTTAGAATTTGTATTATGGCAAGAAAAAAGCAGCTTAGTAAAGAAAAACGAGTGGCCATCATTACTTTAAGAAATGAAGGGCAGTCAGTCCAAAAAATTGGGAAAACTTTGAAAGTGTCCCCAAGTGCAGTTGCAAAAACCATTAAGCGCTACAAAGAAACTGGCTCACCCCCCCAGGAAAGGAAGACCAAGAGTCACCTCTGCTCCTGAGGATAAGTTTATCCAAGTCACCAGCCTCAGAAATCGCAGGTTAACAGCAGCTCAGATTAGAGACCAGGTCAATGCCACACAGAATTCTAGCAGCAGACACATCTCTACAACAACTGTTAAGAGGAGACTTTGTGCAGCAGGCCTTCATGGTAAAATAGCTGCTAGGAAACCACTGCTAAGGACAGGCAACAAGCAGAAGAGACATGTTTGGGCCAAAGAACACAAGGAATGGACATTAGACCAGTCGAAATCTGTGCTTTGGTCTGATGAGTCCAAATTTGAGATCTTTGGTTCCAACCACCGTGTCTTTGTGCGACGCATAAAAGGTGAACGGATGGACTCTACATGCCTGGTTCCCACCGTGAAGCATGGAGGAGGAGGTGTGATGGTGTGGGGGTGCTTTGCTGGTGACACTCTTGGGGATTTAATCAAAATTGAAGGCATTCTGAACCAGCATGGCTACCACAGCATCTTGCAGCGGAATGCTATTCCATCCGGTTTGCGTTTAGTTGGACCATCATTTATTTTTCAACAGGACAATGACCCCAAACACACCTCCAGGATGTGTAAGGGCTATTTGACCAAGAAGGAGAGTGATGGGATGCTACACCAGATGACCTGGCCTCCACAGTCACCAGACCTGAACCCAATCGAGATGGTTTGGGGTGAGCTGGACCGCAGAGTGAAGGCAAAAGGGCCAACAAGTGCTAAGCATCTCTGGGAACTCCTTCAAGATTGTCGGAAGACCATTTCCAGTGACTACCTCTTGAAGCTCATCAAGAGAATGCCAAGAGTGTGCAAAGCAATCATCAAAGCAAAAGGTGGCTACTTTGAAGAACCTGGAATATAAGTATTTTCAATAGTTTCACACCTTTTTGTTAAGTATTCATCCACCTCTCGTGTCTCCCCTTTTCCTCATAGTTTGTAAGCTTGCGAGCAGGGCTCTCATTCCTCCTGGTATCTGTTTTGAACTGTATTTCTGTTATGCTGTAATGTCTATTGTCTGTACAAGTCCCCTCTATAATTTGTAAAGCGCTGAGGAATATGTTGGCGCTATATAAATAAAAATTATTATTATTATTATTATTATTAAGTATATAATTCCACATGTGTTAATTCATAGTTTTGATGCCTTCAGTGTGAATGTACAATTTTCATAGTCATGAAAATACAGAAAAATCTTTAAATGAGAAGGTGTGTTCAAACTTTTTGTCTGTATTGTATATATATTTCATACAGAGCTAGATAGCATAAAGGTACCGTCACATTTAGCGACGCTGCAGCGATATAGACAACGATGCCGATCGCTGCAGCGTCACTGTTTAGGTCGTCGTGTGGTCGCTGGAGAGCTGTCACACAGACAGCTCTCCAGCGACCAACGATGCCGAAGTCCCCGGGTAACCAGGGTAAACATCGGGTTACTAAGAGCAGGGCCGCGCTTAGTAACCCGATGTTTACCCTGGTTACCATTGTAAAAGTAAAAAAAAACAAACAGTACATACTTACATTCCGGTGTCTGTCCCGCGCCGTCAGCTTCCCTGCCCTGTGTCAGCGCCGGCCGGCCGTAAAGCAGAGCACAGCGGTGATGTCACCGCTGTGCTCTGCTTTACGGCCGGCGCTGACAGTGCAGGGAAGCTGATGCCAGGGGACAGACACCGGAATGTAAGTATTGTAGCGTTTCACCCGCTACGGGTCTTGGGGATACTCGCTTGGCAGCAGGATAAACACTTCAGGCACGATATCTCACACATATCAGTCCATATGGTTTATTCAAACTCTGTATAAACCAGACAGGGTACAGTCCATGAAACATTAGACAGTTCACGTAGCAGATAGGCTTCTCTGCTGTATATTATAATCCTGTTGTCCGGGGTTACTGCTCAAAAGTTCCACTCCTTACACTGACTTCAGGTCAGTCCCAGGTCCTCAACACAGACCGTCCAGGACTACGGTCCCCAGGTGCTTCCAGGACGACTCCACTCCCAAGAGACTCCAACACCGACCGTCTGTGCTATGTCCAGCATGCAGGCTCTCCAGCCTGGAATGGCCACTGTGTGCTTCCAGGACATCGTCCCCACCTGGAACCGTCCAACACACAGGCCACTCTGCAGTGTCTAGCCTGACAGACACTCACACTCTCACCATGTGCTACACACACCTCCTTTACATAGGTGTAACTACGCCCAGGTACCTGTCACATGGCTAGTCAGGTGAGCGTGACATCACCACAGGTCCTTACACACAAAACCATCTTACGTGTTTAGACACGCCTCTTTGGATGGATTTGTAGGTGACTGAACCCACCCATCTCTCCAATCACCTGGAAGCCTTCCCAATGTAAACAAACCCCTCAGCAGTAGATCTACTTGAGCAAAACATACCCAGGCTTCCATCACAGGGCCACCTACCTCTGCGATACATACCATCCATCATTCACATGACCAGTCGCTATGCTACATACCTCCCCCCTCTGCCTAAAGCCGTGGGGCTTTGGCACTTTCTATTACCCGACCAGAGACCCTTCTCTGTCGTCCCTGACAGTCAAACCATCTGTCAACCATTTCCGTCACATGATTTGATAAGGACGACCCCTTGTCATTTCTTCTGCTACAGGATCTCCCGCTTAGGTCACTGAGCCCTGAGCTAAGTGAGGAGTCACTGCCTCTAACTCTTCCATCTGGCGTCAACATCTGAATGGCAGTCACCACCACCCAATCGGTCATCCTGTAACCTGCAGTCGCCCCTCACACAGGTCACAATTTCTGTTATGGCTACCTCTGCCATCCTGACTTTTCCTTGGGGAGCACTATCCTTCCCCTGTGTCAGTGCCTCCGTCCGCACAACCTCGTACTCAGCTCTAGTGGTTGCTACTGGTAATGACACGTCACAGTCACCCCCTCCCCCCGGAGTTTGTGTCATACCCCACAGTACGGTGAACCCTCAAGTTCCTTTCTAACAGGGTGTCAGCTTCACAGGTTCTATTTACCAGATCACTGTCAGTCATTTTGGTGTACACATTTGGTGACATCATGTCGATAAGTTGGGCAGACGAACCCTTCACACTGGTCACCCCGATGTGTCTGACCCGTCAATTTTGGGACCCATTACTGACTTAACGTATGCCCCTGCAACAGTAATGAGACTTCCATCCTCCAGCTGTAGAGGAACCCCCTCCTCCCACAAGTCTGAGGATAACTTACAGTCCGGCCTACTATCCAATGATGCATTCACCACCGCCTCTTTTCCGCCATCCCAATTCGGGTTAACGCCCCTTTTTGGGACTCCGCCCCCTTTTGGGCAACTACGCTCTTTTGGGTTACCGCCCCTTTTGGAACTCCGCCCCCTTTTTAAGAAACCATCATTTGGCAGAACTCCACCCCTTTCTTGGAAACCACCATTTGGCGGAACTCCACCCCTTTTCTTGTAAACCACCATTTGGCAGAACTCCACCCCTTTTAGGGACACCACCCCTTCCCTCGGGTACACTCTGTGGACTTCCCACAGTACTCTCAGGCCCCAGTTCGCACAGCACACCAATGTGACTCTGGCCCTTTAAGAGTATGCTCACTCTTAGGCCGGCTTCACACTTGCGAGTTTTACGGACGTAAGAGCGCAGAAACTACGTCCGTAAAACTCGCAAAACATACGGCACAATTATTCTCTATGCCCCTGCTCCTATCTGCCGTATTAAACTGATCAGTATTATACGGCTTTGTCACCGTATTGCGCAAATAAAACGTCAATGAAAGTCTATGGAGGCCCCAAAAATACGGATTACACACGGACCAGCAGTGTGACTTGCGAGAAATACGCAGCGGTGTTAGCGAGAAAAGCCGGTAATTCACTGCGGTGTACAGTAAAATCACACTGACAGCTTCCAGTAGAATAAATGTGTACACATAGAATAGGTATATATATATATATATATATATATATATATATATATATGTATATATATATATATGTATATATATATATATATATATATATGTCAGTGAGACACATATGTATATATATTAATATTTCTTCCAGCGCTAGAGAGCTTTAAAGCCGGTAAATCAATTACCGGCTTTTGCTTTCTCCTTCCTAAACCCAACATGATATGAGACATGGTTTACATACAGTAAACCATCTCATATCACCATTTTTTTTGCATATTCCACACTAATGTTAGTAGTGTGTCTATGCAAAATTTGGCCGTTCTAGCTAGTAAATTAAGGGGTTAAATGGCGGAAAAAATTGGCGTGGGCTCCCGCACAATTTTCTCCGCCAGAGTAGTAAAGCCAGTGACTGAGGGGCAGATATTAATAGCCTGGAGAGGGTCCACGGTTATTAGCCCCCCCCTGGCTAAAAATATCTGCCCCCAGCCACCCCAGAACAGGCACATCTGGAAGATGCGCCTATTCTGGCACTTGGCCACTCTCTTCCCATTCCCGTGTAGCGGTGGGATATGGGGTAATGAAGGGTTAATGCCACCTTGCTATTGTAAGGTGACATTAAGCCAAATTAATAATGGAGAGGCGTCAATTATGACACCTATCCATTATTAATCCAATACTAGTAAAGGGTTAAAAAAAATACACAAACACATTATTAAAAATTATTTTAATGAAATAAAAACAAAGGTTGTTGTAATATTTTATTTAACGCCCAATCCAATCACTGAAGACCCTCGTTCTGTAACAAAAAAAACATAATAAACCAACAATATCCTTACCTTCCGCAGATCTGAAAAGTCCAACGATGTAAATCCATCTGAAGGGGTTAAAATATTTTGAAGCCACGAGCTTTGCTAATGCAACGTTGCTCATGTCTGCAAAACTCCGGAGAATGTAGGTAAAGTAGGTCAATTACCTATATTTACCTGCATTTGCGGTGAGGCGCCCTCCGCTGGCTGTTCCTAGATCGTGGGAACTTTCATAGAAAGCTCCCTGGCTCGAGATCATAAGAGGGCGCCCTCTGCTGGTTGTCCTCATATGAAATCGAGTGTTGTGAATTCTGTGGCAGAGCTCCCTCCTGTGGTCACAAGTGGTACTTCGGCTGATTCTGTCTGTGAGCTTCCGTTGGTGGCGGAGACTGGTACTGCGGCTTCTGAGTTTCCTTCCTCAGGTGATGTGGTGAAGTCGTTAGGTGCTGCTCTATTTAACTCCACCTGGTGCTTTGATCCTGGCCTCCAGTCAATGTTCTAGTATTGGACTTGCTTCCTCCTGGATCGTTCCTGTGGCCTGCTGCTCTGCATAGCTAAGTTTCATGAATGGAAAGCGATGAATGGAAAACTGCATTTAATACGCCCGAGGGCCATTTTGAATACCTAGTTATGCCATTCGGACTTGCCAATGCTCCATCAGTTTTTCAGTCCTTTATGCATGACATCTTCCGAGAGTACCTGGATAAATTCCTGATTGTATACTTGGATGATATTTTGGTCTTCTCGGATGATTGGGAGTCTCATGTGAAGCAGGTCAGAATGGTGTTCCAGGTCCTGCGTGCTAATTCTTTGTTTGTGAAGGGATCAAAGTGTCTCTTTGGTGTTCAAAAGGTTTCATTTTTGGGGTTCATTTTTTCCCCTTCTACTATCGAGATGGATCCTGTTAAGGTCCAGGCCATCCATGATTGGACTCAGCCGACATCTCTGAAGAGTTTGCAAAAGTTCCTGGGCTTTGCTAATTTTTATCGTCGCTTCATCTGCAATTTTTCTCGTATTGCTAAACCATTGACCGATTTGACCAAGAAGGGTGCTGATGTGGTCAATTGGTCTTCTGCTGCTGTGGAAGCTTTTCAAGAGTTGAAGCGTCGTTTTTCTTCTGCCCCTGTGTTGTGTCAGCCAGATGTTTCGCTTCCGTTCCAGGTCGAGGTTGATGCTTCTGAAATTGGAGCGGGGGCTGTTTTGTCGCAGAGAAGTTCTGATTGCTCGGTGATGAAACCATGCGCCTTCTTTTCCAGGAAGTTTTCGCCTGCTGAGCGAAATTATGATGTTGGCAATCGAGAATTGCTGGCCATGAAGTGGGCATTCGAGGAGTGGCGTCATTGGCTTGAAGGAGCTAAGCATCGCGTGGTGGTCTTGACTGATCATAAGAACTTGACTTATCTCGAGTCTGCCAAACGGTTGAATCCTAGACAGGCTCGCTGGTCGCTGTTTTTCTCCCGTTTTGTCTTTGTGGTTTCGTATCTTCCGGGCTCTAAAAATGTGAAGGCGGATGCCCTGTCTAGGAGTTTTGTGCCCGACTCTCCGGGTTTATCCGAGCCGGCGGGTATTCTCAAAGAGGGAGTAATTGTGTCTGCCATCTCCCCTGATTTGCGGCGGGTGCTGCAAAAATTTCAGGCTAATAAACCTGATCGTTGCCCAGCGGAGAAACTGTTTGTCCCTGATAGGTGGACGAATAGAGTTATCTCTGAGGTTCATTGTTCGGTGTTGGCTGGTCATCCTGGAATCTTTGGTACCAGAGAGTTAGTGGCTAGATCCTTTTGGTGGCCATCTCTGTCACGGGATGTGTGTTCTTTTGTGCAGTCCTGTGGGATTTGTGCTCGGGCTAAGCCCTGCTGTTCTCGTGCCAGTGGGTTGCTTTTGCCCTTGCCGGTCCCAAAGAGGCCTTGGACACATATCTCTATGGATTTTATTTCAGATCTTCCCGTCTCTCAAAAAATGTCAGTCATTTGGGTGGTTTGTGATCGCTTCTCTAAGATGGTCCATTTGGTACCCTTGTCTAAAATACCTTCCTCCTCTGATTTGGTGCCATTGTTCTTCCAGCATGTGGTTCGTTTACATGGCATTCCGGAGAATATCGTTTCTGACAGAGGTTCCCAGTTTGTTTCGAGGTTTTGGCGAGCCTTTTGTGCTAGGATGGGCATTGACTTGTCTTTTTCCTCGGCTTTCCATCCTCAGACTAATGGCCAGACCGAACGAACCAATAAGACCTTGGAAACATATCTGAGATGCTTTGTTTCTGCTGATCAGGATGACTGGGTGTCCTTTTTGCCTTTGGCTGAGTTCGCCCTTAATAATCGGGCCAGCTCGGCTACCTTGGTTTCGCCGTTTTTCTGCAACTTTGGGTTCAATCCTCGTTTCTCTTCAGGGCAGGTTGAGTCTTCGGACTGTCCTGGTGTGGATACTGTGGTGGACAGGTTGCAGCAGATCTGGACTCATGTAGTGGACAATTTGACCTTGTCCCAGGAGAAGGCTCAACGTTTTGCTAATTGCAGATGCTGTGTGGGTCCCCGACTTCGTGTTGGGGATTTGGTTTGGTTGTCATCTCGTCATATTCCTATGAAGGTTTCCTCTCCTAAATTTAAGCCTCGTTTCATTGGTCCATATAGGATTTCTGAGGTTCTTAATCCTGTGTCTTTTCGTTTGACCCTTCCAGATTCTTTTTCCATCCATAACGTATTCCATAGGTCATTGTTGCGGAGATACGTGGCACCTATGGTTCCATCTGTTGATCCTCCTGCCCCGGTTTTGGTGGAGGGGGAGTTGGAGTATATTGTGGAGAAGATTTTGGATTCTCGTGTTTCGAGACGGAAACTCCAGTATCTGCTTAAGTGGAAGGGTTATGCTCAGGAAGATAATTCCTGGGTCTTTGCCTCTGATGTCCATGCTCCCGATCTTGTTCGTGCCTTTCATATGGCTCATCCTGGTCATCCTGGGGGCTCTGGTGAGGGTTCGGTGACCCCTCCTCAAGGGGGGGGGTACTGTTGTGAATTCTGTGGCAGAGCTCCCTCCTGTGGTCACAAGTGGTACTTCGGCTGATTCTGTCTGTGAGCTTCCGTTGGTGGAGGAGAGTGGTACTGCAGCTTCTGAGTTTCCTTCCTCAGGTGATGTGGTGAAGTCGTTAGGTGCTGCTCTATTTAACTCCACCTGGTGCTTTGATCCTGGCCTCCAGTCAATGTTCTAGCATTGTGAAGTATATCGTGGCACTACTGTGTCGGTGCTCAAGAGAGGTTTCCCACACCAGTATATATAGTAAATAAATAACTTGGCACTCAACTAAGTGGGTAGTGAAAATTAAACAGAAAAATATTTTATTACTTGAAATAGCAGCCCAGCATAAACGTTTCGGTTTTACATTTAAACCTTCTTCAGTAAACCGACTGCTAGCATAATGGTGAATATGGAGGACTGTTGTAGGTAGAGAGGGTCCTATGATGTAGTAATTTGTTGGACCTCAATGTTATAGGTAGGTATCCAGATAAACGAGATACATATGTATATGTTCGTCCAGAATGGGCTGTTAGAGTAACTAGTATGAAATAATTAGACCTATAAAAGGTGCTAGAATGATACCGGAACTCAAGATAAAGAATGGTGTCCAAATAAATCGCCTGGAATAAAGTATACTGGCCGAAGTAGAGATATACAGTGGGGCAAAAAAGTATTTAGTCAGTCAGCAATAGTGCAAGTTCCACCACTTAAAAAGATGAGAGGCGTCTGTAATTTACATTATAGGTAGACCTCAACTATGGGAGACAAACTGAGAAAAAAAAATCCAGAAAATCACATTGTCTGTTTTTTTAACATTTTATTTGCATATTATGGTGGAAAATAAGTATTTGGTCAGAAACAAAATTTCATCTCAATACTTTGTAATATATCCTTTGTTGGCAATGACAGAGGTCAAACGTTTTCTGTAAGTCTTCACAAGGTTGCCACACACTGTTGTTGGTATGTTGGCCCATTCCGCCATGCAGATCTCCTCTAGAGCAGTGATGTTTTTGGCTTTTCGCTTGGCAACACGGACTTTCAACTCCCTCCAAAGGTTTTCTATAGGGTTGAGATCTGGAGACTGGCTAGGCCACTCCAGGACCTTGAAATGCTTCTTACGAAGCCACTCCTTCGTTGCCCTGGCGGTGTGCTTTGGATCATTGTCATGTTGAAAGACCCAGCCACGTTTCATCTTCAATGCCCTTGCTGATGGAAGGAGGTTTGCACTCAAAATCTCACGATACATGGCCCCATTCATTCTTTCATGTACCCGGATCAGTCGTCCTGGCCCCTTTGCAGAGAAACAGCCCCAAAGCATGATGTTTCCACCACCATGCTTTACAGTAGGTATGGTGTTTGATGGATGCAACTCAGTATTCTTTTTCCTCCAAACACGACAAGTTGTGTTTCTACCAAACAGTTCCAGTTTGGTTTCATCAGACCATAGGACATTCTCCCAAAACTCCTCTGGATCATCCAAATGCTCTCTAGCAAACTTCAGATGGGCCCGGACATGTACTGGCTTAAGCAGTGGGACACGTCTGGCACTGCAGGATCTGAGTCCATGGTGGCGTAGTGTGTTACTTATGGTAGGCCTTGTTACATTGGTCCCAGCTCTCTGCAGTTCATTCACTAGGTCCCCCCGCGTGCTTCTGGGATTTTTGCTCACCGTTCTTGTGATCATTCTGACCCCACGGGGTGGGATTTTGCGTGGAGCCCCAGATCGAGGGAGATTATCAGTGGTCTTGTATGTCTTCCATTTTCTAATTATTGCTCCCACTGTTGATTTCTTCACTCCAAGCTGGTTGGCTATTGCAGATTCAGTCTTCCCAGCCTGGTGTAGGGCTACAATTTTGTTTCTGGTGTCCTTTGACAGCTCTTTGGTCTTCACCATAGTGGAGTTTGGAGTCAGACTGTTTGAGTGTGTGCATAGGTGTCTTTTTATACTGATAACAAGTTTAAACAGGTGCCATTACTACAGGTAATGAGTGGAGGAAAGAGGAGACTCTTAAAGAAGAAGTTACAGGTCTGTGAGAGCCAGAAATCTTGATTGTTTGTTTCTGACCAAATACTTATTTTCCACCATAATATGCAAATAAATTATTAAAAAAACAGACAATGTGATTTTCTGGATTTTTTTTTCTCAGTTTGTCTCCCATAGTTGAGGTCTACCTATGATGTAAATTACAGACGCCTCTCATCTTTTTAAGTGGTGGAACTTGCACTATTGCTGACTGACTAAATACTTTTTTGCCCCACTGTATAACACCGGAGGAGCGGTTAATGATCTAATGCAAGAAATTTTTTTTATATTATTAGAGAAGATTCTCCAGTGGAGGTGTGAAGCAGGTCTACTCCGGTGTAATAAGAGAAGATTCAACCAGCGGCGGACACCGCGTTGATGCACACCTCTTGCTCTTATTACACCGGAGTAGACCTGCTTCACACCTCCACTGGAGAATCTTCTCTAATGTTCTAGTATTGGACTTGCTTCCTCCTGGATCGTTCCTGTGGCCTGCTGCTCTGCATAGCTAAGTTTCACTTGTGTTATTTTTGTTTTCTGTTTTTTCTGTCAAGCTTGCTTATTTGGTTTTTTCTTGCTTGCTGGAAGCTCTGGGACGCAGAGGGTGTACCTCCGTGCCGTTAGTCGGAGGGTCTTTTGCCCCCTTTGCGTGGTTGTTTGTAGGGTTTTGTGTTGACCGCAAAGTTACCTTTCCTATCCTCGCTCTGTTCAGAAAGTCGGGCCTCACTTTGCTAAATCTATTTCATCTCTACGTTTGTCTTTTCATCTTAACTCATAGTCATTATATGTGGGGGGCTGCCTTTTCCTTTGGGGTATTTCTCTGAGGCAAGGTAGGCTTATTTTCTATCTTCAGGCTAGCTAGTTTCTCAGGCTGTGCCGAGTTGCATAGGGAGCGTTAGGCGCAATCCACGGCTGCCTCTAGAGTGGTTGGAGAGGATTAGGGATTGCGGTCAGCAGAGTTCCCACGTCTCAGAGCTCGTTCTATGTTTTTGGGTTATTGTCAGGTCACTGTATGTACTCTGACTTCTATGTCCATTGTGGTACTGAATTACCTAATCATAACACTCGAGCCAGGGAGCTTTCTAGGAAAGTTCCCACGATCTAGGAACAGCCAGCAGAGGGCGCCTCACCGCAAATGAAGCTAAATATAGGTCATTGACCTACTTTACCTTCATTCTCCGGGGTTTTGCAGACATGAGCAACGTTGCATTAGCAAAGCTCGTGTCTGCAAAATATTTTAACCCCTTCAGAAGGATTTACATCGTTGGACTTTACAGATCTGCGGAAGGTAAGGATATTGTTGGTTTATTATGTTTTTTTTGTTACAGAACGAGGGTCTTCAGTGATTGGATTGGGCGTTAAATAAAATATTACAACAACCTTTGTTTTTATTTCATTAAAATAATTTTTAATAATGTGTTTGTGTATTTTTTTAACCCTTTACTAGTATTGGATTAATAATGGATAGGTGTCATAATTGACGCCTCTCCATTATTAATTTGGCTTAATGTCACCTTACAATAGCAAGGTGGCATTAACCCTTCATTACCCCATATCCCACCGCTACACGAGAATGGGAAGAGAGTGGCCAAGTGCCAGAATAGGCGCATCTTCCAGATGTGCCTTTTCTGGGGTGGCTGGGGGCAGATGTTTTTAGCCAGGGGTAGGCCAATAACCATGGACCCTCTCCAGGCTATTAATATCTACCCTCAGTCACTGGCTTTACTACTCTGGCGGAGAAAATTGTGCGGGAGCCCACGCCAATTTTTCCGCCATTTAACCCTTTAATTTAATAGCTAGAACGGCCAAATTTTGCATAGACACACTACTATCATTAGTAGTGTGGAATATGCAAAAAACAATGGTGATATGAGATGGTTTACTGTATGTAAACCATGTCTCATATCATGTCGGGTTTAGGAAGGAGAAAGCAAAAGCCGGTAATTGAATTACCGGCTTTCTGCTATCTCGCGCTGTATGATATATTAAAGGGAACCCGTCACCCCGTATTTTAAAGATGAGATAAAAATGGCATTAACTAGGGCCAGAGCTGTGCTTTACATTACTGTCTTCTTTGTGCTTTTATTCCGCACCTATCTTGCCGAAATACCTTTTGAAAGTCGCCGTTTGGTGCTGTCACTCAGTCAGGTCTGGTCAGATGGGCGTTGATAAGTTGCGGTTCCTCCCCCCTGCTCCTCGGCGTGTATGACTTAAATGCGCTCTGTGAATCGCACAGATCGCGCACTTTCTTCGCAGTTGCGCAGTAAATTAGCCTCTTGCGCCTGCGCATTATGCTGTGCCCAACTGTGGGCATAGCATACGTTACATCACTGCGCAGGCGCTGGTCGGCACTTTTACCTGTGTGCCCCGGAAGTGGTTATATGCGCATTTACTGTATAGCTGGATGCCGGTAAAATTTTCTCTGCACAACCTGCGAGCGTAAGTTTGGTGCCAAGATCGCTTACCTACCTACCTATCTATCTATCTATCTATCTATCTATCTATCTATCTATCTATCTATCTATCTATCTATCTATCGTTCTTTCTTTCTATCTATCTATTATCTATCTATCCTTTTTCTATCGATCGATCTATCTATTATCTATCCTTCTTTCTATCTATCTATCTATCTATCTATCTATCTATCCTTCTTTCTATCTATCTTTCGTTCTTTCTATCTATCTATTATCTATCCTTCTTTCTATCGATCTATGTATCTATTATCTATCTATCTATTGGTCTATGTATCTATCTATCTATCTATCTATCTATCCCATTCCATCTATCTATCTATGTATCTATATTTATCTATTGTTCTTTCTATCTATCGATCTTTCTATCTATTATCTATTGTTCTTTCTATCTATCTATCTATTGATCTTTTGAACTATCTGTTATCTATCTATCTATCTATCGTTGTTTCTATCTATCAATATATCTATCTATCGATCTTTCTATTACCTATGTATCTCTCTATCTATATATCTAGTTATCTATTATCTATCGATCTATTATCAATCTATCGTTCTTTCTTTCTATCTATGTATCTATCTATTATCTATCTATCGTTCTTTCTATCTATAGATCTTTCTATCTATCTATTATCTATATATCTCTCTATCGTTCTATCTATTTATTATCTATCTATCAATCGATGTATCTATCTATCGATCAATCTTTCTATCCTTTTTTATTGATCTTTCTATCTATCTATGTATCTCTATCGTTCTATTATCTATCTATCGTTCTTTCTTTATATCATCAACCTATTATCTATCTATTGTTCTTTCTATCTATCTAACGATCGAGCTTTCTATCTATCCTTTCTATATATCTTTCTATCGATCTTTCTATCTATCTTTCTATCGATCTTTCTATCTATCTATCTATCTATCTATCTATCTATCTATCTATCTATCTATCTATTATCTATCTATCTATCTATCTATCTATGTATCTATCTATTATCTATATATCTATCTATTATCTAGCTATCTATCGTTCTATCTATATATCTATTGTTCTATCTATCGATCTTTCTATCTATCTATTATCTATCTATCTCTTTTCAGCTAGCTATCCGATTCTATCTATGGTATACCTTCTAACTTCCTTATTCCTTCTTTCTATTTATTTCTCTATCTCATCTATCTAACATCAGATTACATACAACATACACCCGGCAACATAAACACTGTGACATACACCCATCGATATATGACTTTCAACCTACCACTTTTGACATGCAACATACGACTTTAAACATACTAAGTTCGACATGCAATGTGCGACGACAACATGCAACATACGAAAACATGTGACACGCAACATGCTACTACATGCGATATGCAACAACAGGCGACATGCTATATGAGACTACATGTGAATACATGCGACATGCAACAACATGCACCATGCGACTACATGCGTCATGCAACAACATGGGACTACATGCGACATGCAACAACATATAAGTACATTACACATGCAACAACATGCAACTACATACAACATGCTGCAACATGCGATTACATGCGACATGCAGCAACATGCAAGAAAAAGGCGACTACATGATACATGCGACTACATGCGACATGCAACAACATGCGACGTTCTACAACATGTGACTACATGTCACATGCAACAACATGCGACTACATGTGACATGTAGTCAACATGCGACATGCAACAACATGCAACTACATGCGACATGCAACAACATGCGACTACATGACACATGCAACAACATGTGACTACATGCGACATGCGACTACATGACACATGCAAAAACATGTGACTAAATGCGACTACATGCAACAAAATGCAACATGCGACTACATGAGACATGCAACAACATGCAAGATTCAACAGCATGCGACATGCAACAACATGGGACTACATGTAACATGCGACTACATGCAAGTACATGACACATGCAACATGCAACTACATACAACATGATTCAACATGCGATTGCATGTGACATGCAGCAACATGAAGAAAAATTTGACAACATGCGACATGCGACTACATGCGACATACAATATGCGACTACATGTGACATTCAACATGAAACAACATGTGACTACATGTGACATGCTACGACATGCGGCAACATGCGACTACAGGCAACATTCAACAACCTGCGGCAACATGCGACCACATGCGACATGCAACAACATGTGACATGCAACTACATGCGACATGCGACCACATGCGACATGCGACAACATGCGACTACATGCAACATGCCACAACAGGCAAAATTTTACATGTGACTACATGCGACATGCAACAACATGCTGCGACATGCGGCAACATGAGACATACAACAACATTGGACAACATGTGACATGCGACTACATGCGACATGCAACGACAAGTGACTACATATGACATGCAACAACATGGGACTACATGTGACATGCGACATGCAACAACAAGCGACTACATGCGACGTGCAACAACATGTGACTACATGTCACATGCAACAACATGCAACTACATGAGACATGCAACAACATGCGACTACGTGACACATGCAACAACATGCGACTACATGAGACATGCAAATACATGCTACAAAATACAACATGCGACTGCATGCGACATGCAACAACATGCAAGATTCGACAACATGCGACATGCAATAACATGGGACTACATGTGACATGCGACTACATGCGACATGCAACAACATGCGACTACATACGACATGCAACTACATGCAAGATTCGACTACATGCGACATGCAAATACATGCGACTACATGCAACACGATGCGACATGCAACAACATGCAACAACAGTGTGTCACTGAGGGTCCTATACAGCAGTGACATCACCCGATGTCACTGTTCTATAGGGGAGATCATCGTGGGACACTCGTTAGTTGTTGGACTCCGTCGAAGACAGGTACTATACGGTTTATTAGTTTCCTTTTTTTACAGGTGCAGAACTATGGTAAGTATGGTCAAATGAAGAACATTAAAAAAAATTTTGGGGGGAAAAATGTGTGTGTGTTTTTTTTTTAAACCAATACTATCATTGGATTACTAACGGATAGGCGTCTTATTGACGCCTCTCCGTTATTAACCCGGCTTAATGTCACCTTACGATAGCAAGGTGACATTAACCCCTTATTACCCCATATCCCACCGCTACACGGGAGTGGGAAGAGAGGGGCTAAGTGCCGGAAGTTGCGCATCTTATAGATGCGCCATTTCTGGGGCGGCTGCGTACTGGTATTTGTAGCCGGAGGGGGCCAATATCCATGGACCCTCTCTAGGCTATGAATATCAGCCCGCAGCTGTCTGCGTAGCCTTTCTGGCTAAAAAATATAGGGGGACCCCACGTCATTTTTTTTTTGGTGGGGGTCACCCTATTTTAATAGCCAGTAAAGGCTACGCAGACAGCTGCGGGCTGATATTCATAGCAGGCTATGAATATTGGTCCACGGCTGTCGGCTTTCCCCCTCTGGCGCAGAAAATTCCGCGGAAGCCCACGCCGTTTTTTTTTTTTTTGGGGGAGGGGGGCTCTGTCAAACTTCTAACATCGGGACTTGCTTTCCACCATGGGTTCATGAAGTTTTGATATCTGTTATTGTAATCCTGATACAGTTTGGATAATTGGACGTCAGTGCCATATATCCACTGTGGTACACAATAAGGGTAATATATTAATGGTCATATACATAATCACTGATTAGCTGTCTGTATTTCCTTTGATTGTTTGGTGGTACCTTTTGCACATATACTTTTTTTTTCCCTTTTTTACATTTCTTCTATATAGACATCTGTCATTCTATCTATCTCTGATTCCTTCAATCTATTCATCTATATGCATTTATCTATGCTTCCGTTAATATTTATTATTCCTTATTTTTATCTATGTTCTCTATCTATTTCATTGATACATTTTATTCCTACATACATACATTAATTTACCCAGATTAATTTTACCTCTCCTCTTATATGGTGTGGTGGTGCCAGATTGCCTTTCAAGCATCCTTTTTAAAGAATGTCTGTATTACATTTTATCGATCTTAAATAAATTAGTAACATTTTATAAATTTTTATATTTTTAACAAATTACTGTTCTAATTGACATTTTATTTTTATATTTTTATTATTAGAATGGAAAGCACTGAACAAGAAACCATAATTAATGCTGTAAGTACAATTAATAAAACATTAACACATAAATGGACATTTCGTGCAGGATGGAAACACATGGAGATTGAACAGCGCTGCCAGCTTCAGAGCAGCACTTTTCACACATAGGAATGGGGTGGTGGTGGGGCCTTTATTTTCACACACGGGACCTCGGGGAGAAATAACTTTGCCCACACGGGACCATGGGTCCACTGACTTATCGCACACAGGCCTGGGGGTGCACTTACTTTTCACACACGGGCCTGTGGGTGCACTTATAACACATGGGCCTGGGGGTGCACTTACTTTTCACACACGGGCCTGTGGGTGCACTTTTCACACATGGGCCTGGGGGTGCACTTACTTTTCACACACGGGCCTGTGGGTGCACTTTTCACACACGGGCCTGTGGGTGCACTTACTTTTCACACATGGCCCTGGGGTTGCTATTACTTTTCACACACGGGATCGGGTGTGTACTTCATTTTCACACACGGGGACGGGGGTGCACTTACTTTTCACACACGGGAACAGGTGGGCACTTACTTTTCACAGACACGATGAGGGGTCACTTACAGTTTAGTGTGTAAGAGTATAGGGGTGTCGGTTGTCGGAGTGTGTCAGTGTCATAGTCAATTTCTTTTGATGTTTGTTACTTTGATAAATGATCATGTCCTAAAATGGACGCCATGCATTTGCAAAGCTGCCATCTTTGTAAGGTAAAGTTTGTGGTCATGGAAACGTCAGTATGATTTCCTATGGGCAAAATTTTTTTTAAAATGTGATCTTTGAAAAAAACAAAAAATATTTGATCAACTCCTCAAATACATAGCACACCTAGCCCCACCAAGGGCTTTGAAACGCCCCCTGAACGAGGTCTAAGCGCCGAGTGGTTCGGGCTGCATTAATTGTGGAAAACGCGTAGAAGAATAATAATAAAGTATACGAAATCATATTACAATATGTTCATTGAACCTAGGGTCAAAGCATCATAATAATAAAAAATATATTTAATTATATTAATTTTTTTAAGGGACTGGTAAATAAAATTTAGGATATCTCCTTTTGTTTTTCTCATTACGAATTTTAAAAAACATGTGAATTTTAAGCAGAGCAAATATGACGCAATGTGTACGATTCCATGATGGTGAAGTATCAATACTTGTATTAGTAATACACCATTTTTTGAACACATATTTCACTAAAATAATTGTACATTTTTACATATATTTAGACGGTATTATTGTTGTCAGAAAATTATGTCAACTACCTACTTTTCTGGTCCATGTTAATTATGTTTTAAATTCTAATTGTCACTGTCATTGTAACTACTTTGTCAATATCCTCATGCTATGGTTGCAATATCATATTAAACCTTGATTTTATTGATTGTAGGCAGAAGAAAACATTGTGATAACTGACGGTGATGGTCTAATAATGCAAATATCAAGGGGAGCTGATTCAGAGTTGTTGTTGCAAACAAACTACAACGTTTTGTCATGTATTGTAGAAGATCAATACGAACACATACAGGTATGTGAAATTCTAAATATTTATATTCAACATTCATATATATTCATTTAAAACAAATTACTGTTGGCATAATTTGCGTCTACAATTTTAATAATATTTTTTTTTTTTCATACGGCCAAAAAAAAAAAAAACCTACAAATTTTAACATTTATAACAACACATATACCGTATATACTCGAGTATAAGCCGACCCGAGTATAAGCCGCCCCCCCCTAATTTTGCCAAAAAAAAATGGGAAAACGTATTGACTCGAGTATAAGCCTAGGGTGGAAATGCAGCATTTACCGGTGAATTTCAAAAATAAAAATAGATCATTATTTCCCCATAGCTGTGCCATATAGTGCTCTGAACCGTTCATATTTACCCATAGCTGTGCCCCATACAGTGCTCTACACCGTTCATTTTGTCCCATAGCTGTGCCCCATACAGTGCTCTGCTGGGCACCGTTCATTATTGTCCCATAGCTGTGCCCCATACAGTGCTCTGCTCTGCACCGTTCATTTTGTCCCATAGCTGTGCCCCATACAGTGCTCTGCTCGGCACCGTTCATTATTGTCCCATAGCTGTGCCCCATACAGTGCTCTGCACCGTTCATTGTGCCCCATACAGTGCTCTGCACCGTTCATTTTGTCCCATAGCTGTGCCCCATACAGTGCTCTGCTCGGCACCGTTCATTATTGTCCCATAGCTGTGCCCCATATATGCTCTGCACCGTTCATTGTGCCCCATACAGTGCTCTGCACCGTTCATTGTGCCCCATACAGTGCTCTGCACCGTTCATTGTGCCCCATACAGTGCTCTGCACCGTTCAATTGTGCCCCATACAGTGCTCTGCACCGTTCATTGTGCCCCATACAGTGCTCTGCACCGTTCAATTGTGCCCCATACAGTGCTCTGCACCGTTCATTTTGTCCCATAGCTGTGCCCCTTACAGTGCTCTGCTCGGCACCGTTCATTATTGTCCCATAGCTGTGCCCCATACAGTGCTCTGCACCGTTCATTTTGTCCCATAGCTGTGCCCCATACAGTGCTCTGCTGGGCACCGTTCATTATTGTCCCATAGCTGTGCCCCATACAGTGCTCTGCTCTGCACCGTTCATTATTGTCCCATAGCTGTGCCCCATACAGTGCTCTGCTCTGCACCGTTCATTATTGTCCCATAGCTGTGCCCCATACAGTGCTCTGCTCTGCACCGTTCATTTTGTCCCATAGCTGTGCCCCATATATGCTCGGCACCGTTCATTGTGCCCCATACAGTGCTCTGCACCGTTCATTGTGCCCCATACAGTGCTCTGCACCGTTCATTGTGCCCCATACAGTGCTCTGCACCGTTCATTGTGCCCCATACAGTGCTCTGCATCGTTCATTGTGCCCCATACAGTGCTCTGCACCGTTCAATTGTGCCCCATACAGTGCTCTGCACCGTTCATTTTGTCCCATAGCTGTGCCCCATACAGTGCTCTGCTGGGCACCGTTCATTATTGTCCCATAGCTGTGCCCCATACAGTGCTCTGCTCGGCACCGTTCATTGTGCCCCATACAGTGCTCTGCACCGTTCATTGTGCCCCATACAGTGCTCTGCACCGTTCATTGTGCCCCATACAGTGCTCTGCACCGTTCAATTGTGCCCCATACAGTGCTCTGCATCGTTCATTGTGCCCCATACAGTGCTCTGCACCGTTCAATTGTGCCCCATACAGTGCTCTGCACCGTTCATTGTGCCCCATACAGTGCTCTGCACCGTTCAATTGTGCCCCATACAGTGCTCTGCACCGTTCATTTTGTCCCATAGCTGTGCCCCTTACAGTGCTCTGCTCGGCACCGTTCATTATTGTCCCATAGCTGTGCCCCATACAGTGCTCTGCACCGTTCATTGTGCCCCATACAGTGCTCTGCACCGTTCAATTGTGCCCCATACAGTGCTCTGCACCGTTCAATTGTGCCCCATACAGTGCTCTGCACCGTTCATTTTGTCCCATAGCTGTGCCCCTTACAGTGCTCTGCTCGGCACCGTTCATTATTGTCCCATAGCTGTGCCCCATACAGTGCTCTGCACCGTTCATTTTGTCCCATAGCTGTGCCCCATACAGTGCTCTGCACCGTTCATTTTGTCCCATAGCTGTGCCCCATACAGTGCTCTGCTCAGCACCGTTCATTATTGTCCCATAGCTGTGCCCCATACAGTGCTCTGCTCGGCACCGTTCATTTTGTCCCATAGCTGTGCCCCATACAGTGCTCTGCTTAGCACCGTTCATTATTGTCCCATAGCTGTGCCCCATATATGCTCTGCACCGTTCATTGTGCCCCATACAGTGCTCTGCACCGTTCATTGTGCCCCATACAGTGCTCTGCACCGTTCATTGTGCCCCATACAGTGCTCTGCACCGTTCATTGTGCCCCATACAGTGCTCTGCACCATTCATTGTGCCCCATACAGTGCTCTGCACCGTTCATTGTGCCCCATACAGTTCTCTGCACCGTTCATTGTGCCCCATAAAGTGCTCTGCACCGTTCATTGTGCCCCATACAGTGCTCTGCACCGTTCATTGTGCCCCATACAGTGCTCTGCACCGTTCAATTGTGCCCCATACAGTGCTCTGCACCGTTCATTGTGCCCCATACAGTTCTCTGCACCGTTCATTGTGCCCCATAAAGTGCTCTGCACCGTTCATTGTGCCCCATACAGTGCTCTGCACCGTTCATTGTGCCCCATAAAGTGCTCTGCACCGTTCATTGTGCCCCATACCGTGCTCTGCACCATTCATTGTGCCCCATATATGCTCTGCACCGTTCATTGTGCCACATACAGTGCTCTGCACCGTTCATTGTGCCCCATAAAGTGCTCTGCACCGTTCATTGTGCCCCATACCGTGCTCTGCACCATTCATTGTGCCCCATATATGCTCTGCACCGTTCATTGTGCCACATAGATGCTCCACATAAATCTTTGCCGCTGCTGCTGCTGCTGCAATATAAAAAAACAACAACACATACTCACCTTTCTTTCTTGCAGCTCCCAGCGACCGGTACCGGCGCCTCCATCTTCCCGGCGTCTCTGCTCTGACTGATCAGGCAGAGGGCGCCGCGCACACTATACAAGTCATTGCGCCCTCTGACCTGAACAGTCAGAGCGCAGGCGCCGGGAAGATGGAGGCGCCGGGAAGATGGAGCGACGCCCGGCGGCTGGAACGCGGACAGGTGAATATAAAATACTTACCTAGTCCCGCCGCTCCTGACGCTCCCCCTGCCGTCCCACGGTCTTCTGTGCCGCAGCTTCTTCCTCTATCAGCGGTCACCGGCACCACTGATTAGAGAAATGACTATGTGGCTCCGCCCCTATGGGAGGTGGAGCCGCCTATTCATTTCTCTAATGAGCGGTCCCACGTGACCGCTGAAGAGGGGAAGAACTGCAGCACCGAAGACCGTGGGACGGCAGGGACAACTCCAGGATCGCTGGCGCTAGGTGAGTATGCCTCAGCGCCCTCTCCCCCTCACACGCCGACCCTGCCGCCCACCTTGACTCGAGTATAAGCCGAGAGGGGCACTTTCAGCCTAAAAATTTGGGCAGAAAATCTTGGCTTATACTCGAGTATATACGGTAGTTAGGGTATAATTCATACTGCTTATTCACATTTTACACAATGTGCTTATTTTTCAGGCCTTTAACCCCTTCATGACCCAGCCTATTTTGACCTTAAAGACCTTGCCGTTTTTTGCAATTCTGACCAGTGTCCCTTTATGAGGTAATAACTCAGGAACGCTTCAATGGATCCTAGCGGTTCTGAGATTGTTTTTTCGTGACATATTGGGCTTCATGTTAGTGGTAAATTTAGGTCAATAAATTCTGTGTTTATTTGTGATAAAAACGGAAATTTCGCAATTTTCACATTTTGAATTTTTATTCTGTTAAACCAGAGAGTTATGTGACACAAAATAGTTAATAAATAACATTTCCCACATGTTTACTTTACATCAGCACAATTTTGGAAACAAAATTTTTTTTTTGCTAGGAAGTTATAAGGGTTAAAATTTGACCAGCGATTTCTCATTTTTACAACGAAATTTACAAAACCATTTTTTTTAGGGACCACCTCACATTTGAAGTCAGTTTGAGGGGTCTATATGGCTGAAAATACCCAAAAGTGACACCATTCTAAAAACTGCACTCCTCAAGGTGCACAAAACCACATTCCAGAAGTTTATTAACCCTTCAGGTGCTTCACAGCAGCAGAAGCAACATGGAAGGAAAAAATGAACATTTAACTTTTTAGTCACAAAAATGATTTTTCAGCAACAATTTTTGTATTTTCCCAATGGTAAAAGGAGAAACTGAACCACGAAAGTTGTTGTCCATTTTGTCCTGAGTACGCTGATACCTCATATGTGGGGGTAAACCACTGTTTGGGCGCACGGCAGGGCTTGGAAGGGAAGGAGCGCCATTTGACTTTTTGAATGAAAAATTGGCTGCACTCTTTAGCAGACACCATGTCAAGTTTGGAGAGCCCCCGTGTGCCTAAAAATTGGAGCTCCCCCACAAGTGACCCCATTTTGGAAACTAGACGCCCCAAGGAACTTATCTAGATGCATAGTGAGCCCTTTAAACCCCCAGCTGCTTCACAAATTGATCCGTAAAAATGAAAAAGTACAATTTTTTCACAAAAAAATTCTTTTAGCCTCATTTTTTTCATTTTCACATGGACAACAGGATAAAATGGATCCTAAAATTTGTTTGGCAATTTCTCCTGAGCACACCGATACCTCACATGTGGGGGTAAACCACTGTTTGGGCACATGGTAAGGCTCGGAAGGGAAGGAGCGCCATTTTACTTTTTGAATGAAAAATTATCTCCATCGTTAGCGGACACCATGTCGCGTTTGGAGAGACCCTGTGTGCTTAAACATTGGAGCTCCCCCACAAGTGACCCTATTTTGGAAACTGGACCCCCCAAGGAACTTATCTAGATGCCTCAGGTGCTTCACAAATTGATCCGTAAAAATGAAAAAGTATTTTTTTTTTCACAAAAAATTTCTTTTCGCCTCAATTTTTTCATTTTCACATGGGCAATAGGATAAAATGGATCCTAAAATTTGTTGAGCAATTTCTCCCGAGTACGCCGATACCTCATATGTGGGGGTAAACCACTGTTTGGGCACACGGCAGGGCTCGGAAGGGAAGGCCTTTTTACTTTTTGAATGGAAAATTAGCTCCAATTGTTAGCGGACACCATGTCGCATTTGGAGAGCCCCTGTGTGCCTATGCAATGGAGCTCCCCCACAAGTGACCCCATTTTGGAAACTAGACCCCCCAAGGAACTTATCTAGATGCATACTGAGCACTTTAAACCCCCAGGTGCTTCACAGAAGTTTATAATGCAGGGCCATGAAAATAAAAAATAATTTTTCTTTTCTCAAAAATGATTTTTTAGCCTGGAATTTCCTATTTTGCCAATGGTAATAGGAGAAATTGGACCACAAATGTTGTTGTCCAGTTTGTCCTGAGTACGCTGATACCCCATATGTGGGGGTAAACCACTGTTTGGGCGCACGGCAGGGCTCAGAAGGGAAGGCACGCCATTTGGCTTTCTAAATGGAAAATTAGCTCCAATCATTAGCGGACACCATGTCGCGTTTGGAGAGCCCCTGTGTGCCTAAACATTAGAGATCCCCCACAAATGACCCCATTTTGGAAACTAGACCCCCAAAGGAACTAATCTAGATGTGTGGTGAGCACTTTGAACCCTCAAGTGCTTCACAGAAGTTTATAATGCAGAGCCATAAAAAAAAATAAAAATTCTTTTCTCAAAAATGATTTTTTAGTCCGCAATTTTTTATTTTCCCAAGGGTAACAGGAGAAATTTGACCCCAAAAGTTGTTGTCCAGTTTCTCCTGAGTACGCTGATACCCAATATGTGGGGGTAAACCACTGTTTAGGCACATGCTGGGGCTCGGAAGTGAAGTAGTGACGTTTTGAAATGCAGACTTTGATGGAATGCTCTTCGGGCGTCACGTTGCGTTTGCAGAGCCCCTGATGTGGCTAAACAGTAGAAACCCCCCACAAGTGACCCCATTTTGGAAACTAGACCCCGAAAGGAACTTATCTAGATGTGAGGTGAGCACTTTGAGCCCCCAAGTGCTTCACAGAAGTTCATAACACAGAGCAGTGAAAATAATAAATACGTTTTCTTTCCTCAAAAATAATTTTTTAGCCCAGAATTTTTTATTTTCCCAAGGGTTACAGGAGAAATTGGACCACAAATGTTGTTGTCCAGTTTCTCCTGAGTAAGCTGATACCCCATGTGTGGGGGTAAACCACTGTTTGGGCACACATCGGGGCTCAGAAGGGAAGTAGTGACTTTTGAAATGCAGACTTTGATGGAATGGTCTGCGGGCGTCACGTTGCGTTTGCAGAGCCCCTGGTGTGCCTAAACAGTAGAAACCCCCCACAAGTGACCCCATTTTGGAAACTAGACCCCCAAAGGAACTTATCTAGATATGTGGTGAGCACTTTCAACCCCCAAGTGCTTTACAGAAGTTTATAACACAGAGCCGTGAAAATAATAAATACGTTTTCTTTCCTCAAAAATAATTTTTTAGCCCAGAATTTTTTATTTTCCCAAGGGTTACAGGAGAAATTGGACCCCAAAAGTTGTTGTCCAGTTTCTCCTGAGTACGCTGATACCCCATGTGTGGGGGTAAACCACTGTTTGGGCACACGTCGGGGCTCAGAAGGGAAGTAGTGACTTTTGAAATGCAGACTTTGATGGAATGGTCTGCGGACGTCATGTTGCGTTTGCAGAGCCCCTGGTGTGCCTAAACAGTAGAAACCCCCCACAAGTGACCCCATTTTGGAAACTAGACCCCCCAAGGAACTTATCTAGATATGTGGTGAGCACTTTGAACCCCCAAGTGCTTCACAGACGTTTACAACGCAGAGCCGTGAAAATAAAAAATCATTTTTCTTTCCTCAAAAATGATGTTTTAGCAAGCAATTTTTTATTTTCTCAAGGGTAACAGGAGAAATTGGACCCCAGTAATTGTTGCGCAGTTTGTCCTGAGTATGCTGGTACCCCATATGTGGGGGTAAACCACTGTTTGGGCACACGTCGGGGCTCGGAAGTGAGGGAGCACCATTTGACTTTTTGAATACAAGATTGGCTGAAATCAATGGTGGCGCCATGTTGCGTTTGGAGACCCCCTGATGTGCCTAAACAGTGGAAACCCCTCAATTCTAACTCCAACACACCCCTAAACCTTATCCCAACTGTAGCCGTAACCCTAATCACAACCCTAACCCCAACACACCCGTAACCCCAACACACCCCTAACCCTAACCACAACCCTAATTCCAACCCAACCCTAGCCCTAAGGCTATGTGCCAACGTTGAGGATTCGTGTGAGATTTTTCCGCACCATTTTTGAAAAATCCGCGGGTAAAAGGCACTGTGTTTTACCTGCGGATTTACCGCGGATTTCCAGTGTTTTTTGTCCGGATTTCACCTGCGGATTCCTATTGAGGAACAGGTGTAAAACGCTGCGGAATCCGCACAAAGAATTGACATGCTGCGGAAAATACAACGCAGCGTTTCCGCGCTGTATTTTCCGCACCATGGGCACAGCGGATTTGGCTTTCCATATGTTTACATGGTACTGTAAACCTGATGGAACACTGCTGCGGATCCGCAGCGGCCAATCCGCACCGTGTGCACATAGCCTAATTCTAAAGGTGTGTCCACACGCTGCGGAAAACGCTGCGGATCCGCAGCAGTTTCCCATGAGTTTACAGTTCAATGTAAACCTACGGGAAACAAAAATCGCTGTACACATGCTGCGGAAAAACTGCACGGAAACGCAGCGGTTTACATTCCGCATCATGTCACTACTTTCTGCGGATTCCGCAGCGGTTTTACAACTGCTCAAATAGAAAATCGCTGTTGTAAAACCGCATTGAAATGCGCAGAAAAAACATGGTAAATCCGCCATAAATCCGCAGCGGTTTAGCACTGCGGATTTATCAAATCCGCAGCGGAAAAATCCGCAGAGGACCAGAATACGTGTGCACATACCGAAACCCTAACCCTAAACCTACCCCTAACCCTACCCCTAACCCTACCCCTAACCCTAACCCTACCCCTAACCCTACCCCTACCCCTAACCCTACCCCTAACCCTAACCCTAGTTCTTACCCCAACCTTAGTGGAAAAAAAATATATATATATATTTTTTTTATTGTCCCTACCTATGGGGGTGACAAAGGGGGGGGGTCATTTACTTTTTTTTTTTATTTTGATCACTGAGATATAACCTATCTCAGTGATCAAAATTCTCTCTGGAACGAATCTGCCGGCCGGCAGATTCGGCGGGCGCACTGCACATGCGCCCGCCATTTTGGAAGATGGCGGCGCCCAGGAAAGAAGACGGACGGTCCCCGGGAGGCCAGGTAAGTATAAGGGGGGGAGATCAGGGCACGGGGGGGGGGGGCGTCGGAGCACGGGGGGGGTGGATCGGAACACGGGGGGGTGGATTGGAGCACGGAGTGGGGGATCGCTGTGCGGGCAGGTGGATCGGAGCACGGGGGGGATCGCTGTGCGGGGGGGTGGATCGCTGTGCGGGGGGGGGGATCGGAGTGCGGGGGGGTTTGATTGGAGCACGGGGGGTGTGATTGGAGCACGGGGGGAGCGGGCAGGAGGTCGGGGGAGCGGAGCACAGGACCGAGGGGAGCAGACCACAGATCGGGGGGCTGGGGGGGCGATCGGAGGGGTGGGGTGGGTGCACATTAGTGTGTCCAGCCATGGCCGATGATATTGCAGCATCGGCCATGGCTGGATTGTAATATTTCACCATTTTTTTAGGTGAAATATTACAAATCGCTCTGATTGGCAGTTTCACTTTCAACAGCCAATCAGAGCGATCGTAGCCACGAGGGGGTGAAGCCACCCCCCCAGGGCTAAACTACCACTCCACTCCACTACCACTCCTGTCCCTGCAGATCGGGTGAAATGGGAGTTAACCCTTTCACCCGATCTGCAGGGACGCGATCATTCCATGACGCATATGCTGCGTCATGGGTCGGAATGGCACCGACTTTCATGACGCAGCGTATGCGTCAAAGGTCGGGAAGCAGTTAAACACAGAATTATGTTTTTCTTTTTGTCCAACAATAAAATTTATAACATACTTTTTCATTTTTTTTTAAATAAGTTAACTTTATTTTCACTTAATTTACATTTTATGTTAGTAAAAACTATATTTTTAAATGTTTATTTTTTTTTTTTTAGAATTTATTTGATGAGGAAGAACATGTTTCAAGTAACTCAACAACAGATGTTATTGATAATAATTATCTTGATGATAGACCTTCGGATGAAGGATTTGTAATCACAGATAGTAACATGATGACTCATGCTGATAGCAGTGATGAAGAGGTGTGTGTAACGGATATACTCTTGTAGAATAGGCGATTTTAATTACTTGGTGTAATGAAATTATCCTATAGACTTCTACACAATCTGTTATGGCTGTGGAGTGTGTCTGTGCTGCCAGAACACATTAGACTCACCCTCCTGGCCTCATCGCTACATGTATACAGTTAGGGTACCGTCACACAGTGCAATTTTGATCGCTACGACGGCACGATTCGTGACGTTCGAGCGATATAGTGAAATAGTGTGAAAGGGTTAACATATGTTAATATATATGAATAAATATGTCTCTAGACATACATTAACATTACGATATGTCTATATCTAAATATATATACGGAGAGACACCTACAGAAAACATATATGCAAGATTTATTGAAATGTTAAATTTACATATTTGTAAATAGTTAAAAGTATAATTTATTTTTACTTTACATTTGTCCACAGATGAAAACGATGCTTGCTGAACTTCATAGAAAATTTGGTGGGGATTGTGAAAGTGAAGAGTGCTTTCCTTCCAACCCTTTGCGTATCAACAATCAAAATTACATTGAATTCAACGATGACACGGATGAAAATAGAAGTGGGAAAAATGATTGGTGTCACTGTGGAAACTGTGTTCCAATGCCAACCAATATTGAATCAATTTGTTGTCAAGAAATTCAAAATGCGGAACCATATATGTTGGATTTTAGTTGTGTAACTCAACACGAGTTTTTTCACACATTCTGTGAACGTAGTGAAACAGTTCACATTGTACTAAGAACTGTGGATCAGAATTTACATCCACCTCCATCAAAGGAAATGAAAAGGTTGTTCACTTTTAAGTATTATTGTTACTCATGATCGAGCATATTATTCTATCTGTTATTAAAAATTACGCTTGTGTTTTTTCATAAAAATTATAACTGCTTTGACTTTTAATTTTTATTAGCTGTTTTTAATTTTTTGGGTGGATAATTTACACCTTGAATAAAGTATCGTAACTACAAACGTTATGGTCCACAGTGCGAAATTTCAAAAATTTCCCCACCACCATGCCAAAATTTTTCCCTTACAAAATCAGTTACTCAAACTTACTTTTGAACAATATACTGTAGTTTTATTGCACAGTTGTGTAGTGTGACCTCAGTAGCATAACTATCCAGTACACCATCCTGCCATATATTTTTCCCCCAGAATTACATTGTTATGTAATTTCTAAAATAAAGTAAATTATTATACTCATCCGGGCATAACAAAAAATAAATGGGGATACATATAAGAAGTATAATGCACCCCCATAGTCCTCCTTATAGGACAATACACTCCCCATAGTCCCCCATATAGTATTGTACACTCCTCAGTCCTCTATATAGTATAATACACTCCTCCATATATTTTTATACACTCCTCATCGTGCGCCATATAGCATAATACACTCTTGATACTGCTCCATATAGTGTAATACACTGCTCAGTTCTCAATATAGTATTAAACAACCAACAATGTCCTCCATATAGTGTAATACACTACTCAGTCCAACATTTAGTATTATACAATCCACATAGTCCTCCGTATATAAAAATACACTGCTAAGTGCTCCATATAGTGTAATATACTCCTCATAGTGCTCCATATAGTATAATGCTTCACCATCGTCTTCACTGTCCGACAATTCACCCTGATGCACCCTAGTTCTTCATATAGTATAATATATTTACCCTAGTCCTCAATTGAGTATAATGCAGCCCACATATAGTATAATAACGCCAGCCCACAGAGTATACTGCAGCCCTGCCGTACAATAAAATGTAAACTCAAAACAATATAATGCAGCCCTCGTCATAGTGGAATGCTGCCCCTCCATACAGGGGCATTGAGAAAGACATGAGCAAATGGTGACTAGGGGGCAGGGGAGAAGGACACAAGGGGGCTAGGGGAGACAGGCACACTGGTAACGTAGGGTGGCTAGGGAGCAAGTAAGACAGGCATAAGGGGATAAATTGAGGGTTAGAAGGCAGGAGAGAAGCCTACAAGTGGACTAGTGGGCAAGGGAGACTGACACAAGGGGAGAATGGGAGATTTGTACAAGGGGCACACGGGGACTAGTTTGCCAAGAACAATGAAAAGGGGACACACAGGGACTAATGGGCAAGGGAGACTGGAACACGTGGACAAGGGACACAAGCATAAGGGGACAAGGCAGACAGGCGCAAGGTGACAAACAGGGACTAGTGTGCAAGAGACACTGACCCAAGGCTACACCCGAGGACAAGGAATACAAACAGAAGGGGACTACTAGGGACTAGTAGGAAGGGTACAAGGGCACAATGGGACACACGGGGAGTAGAGGGAAAGGTACACAGGCACAAGGGGACTCCGAGGGCACAGTGGATAGGGACACAATGCCTGCAAGGGGACAGAGGAAGACTGGACGGAGACTTTGGAGGAGGGAAGAAGGGGGCACAGGGATTACAAGGACAGGGTTGATGGAGAACACACGGTGAGAAAGGGGACAGGGGAGACTTGACAGCAGGGCAGATGAGTCACACGTGGACAAGGGGCAGGGAATGCATTGGGGGTTCAGAAGGACTCAGTGCATGCGAGATGGGGATCAGTGGGAGACCAGGGGAGGAGGAACAAGGTGTGTACGGGGAACCCAGAGGAGCATCATGACTGTTGTGAATTCTGTGGCTGAATTCTCTCCTGTGGTCACAAGTGGTACTGCAGCTTCTGAGCTTCCTCCCTCAGGTGTTCTGGTGAGCTCGTTAGCTGCTTCGTTACTTAACTCCACCTGATGCTGCTATCCTAGCTCCTTGTCAATGTTCCAGTGTTGGATCTGAGCTTCTCCTGATTGTTCCTGTGACCTGCTGCTCTGTATAGCTAAGTGCTTTTTTGTTATTTTGTTGCTTTTTTTCTGTCCAGCTTGTCTTTTGTTTTGCTGGAAGCTCTGAGAAGCAAAGGGTGTACCGCCGTGCCGTTAGTTCGGCACGGTGGGTCATTTTTGCCCCCTTTGCGTGGTTTTTGCTTTAGGGTTTTTTGTAGACTGCAAAGTTCGCTTTACTGTCCTCGCTCTGTCTAGAATATCGGGCCCCACTTTGCTGAATCTATTTCATCCCTACGTTTTGTCTTTTCATCTTACTCACAGTCATTATATGTGGGGGGCTGCCTTTTCCTTTGGGGTATTTCTCTGGGGCAAGTCAGGCCTATTTTTCTATCTTCAGGCTAGCTAGTTTCTTAGGCTGTGCCGAGTTGCATAGGTAGTTGTTAGGTGCAATCCACAGCCGCTATTAGTTGTGTTTAGGATAGGATCAGGTGTGCAGTCTACAGAGTTTCCACGTCTCAGAGCTCGTTCTTTTGTTTTTGGGTATTGGTCAGATCACTGTGTGCGCTCTGATCGCTAGGCACACTGTGTGTCTGGATTGCCTTCATAACACCTTTCATTAGCAAACATAACAGTACAAGGAGCCCCTCTAATGATTCTCAATAGAGGGAAAGAAAAAGTTCTGACATCATTTTTTTTTTTCTGCTCTGTGTGCATTTTTTTTTTCCCCTAGACATTTGGGTGATTCTGGACACAGGTGTGGACATGGATATTCAGGGTCTGTGCTCTTCAATGGATAATCTCGTTATAAATGTACAAAAGATTCAAGATACTATTGATCGGAAATCTATGTTAGAACCAAGAATTCCTATTCCTGATTTGTTTTTTGGAGACAGAACTAAGTTTCTAAGTTTCAAAAATAATTGTAAGCTATTTCTGGCCTTGAAACCTCATTCTTCTGGTAATCCTATTCAACAGGTTTTGATTATTATTTCTTTTTTGCGCGGCGATCCTCAAGACTGGGCATTTTCTCTTGCGCCAGGAGACCCTGCATTGAGTAGTGTCGATGCGTTTTTCCTGGCGCTCGGATTACTGTACGATGAGCCTAATTCAGTGGATCAGGCTGAGAAAAATTTGCTGGCTTTGTGCCAGGGTCAGGATGATATAGAAGTATATTGTCAGAAATTTAGGAAATGGTCAGTACTTACTCAGTGGAATGAATCGGCGCTGGCAGCTTTGTTCAGAAAGGGTCTCTCTGAGGCTCTTAAGGATGTCATGGTGGGATTTCCTATGCCTGCTGGTTTGAATGAGTCTTTGTCTTTGGCCATTCAGATCGGTCGACACTTGCGCGAGCGTAAATCTGTGCACCATTTGGCGGTATTGCCTGAGGTTAAACCTGAGCCTATGCAGTGCGATAGGACTATGACCAGAGTTGAACGGCAGGAATACAGACGTCTGAATGGGCTGTGTTTCTACTGTGGTGATTCCACTCATGCTATTTCTGATTGTCCTAAGCGCACTAAGCGGTCCGCTAGGTCTGCCGTCATTGGTACTGTACAGTCCAAATTTCTTCTGTCCATTACCTTGATATGCTCTTTGTCGTCGTTTTCTGTCATGGCGTTTGTGGATTCAGGCGCAGCCCTGAATCTGATGGATTTGGATTATGCTAAACGTTGTGGGTTTTTCTTGGAGCCTTTGCGGTGTCCTATTCCATTGAGAGGAATTGATGCTACACCTTTGGCCAAGAATAAACCTCAGTACTGGGTCCAGCTGACCATGTGCATGGCTCCTGCACATCAGGAAGTTATTCGCTTTCTGGTGTTGCATAATCTGCATGATGTGGTCGTGTTGGGGTTGCCATGGCTACAAACCCATAATCCAGTATTGGATTGGAATTCCATGTCGGTATCCAGCTGGGGTTGTCAGGGGGTACATGGTGATGTTCCATTTTTGTCGATTTCGTCATCCACCCCTTCTGAGGTCCCAGAGTTCTTGTCTGATTATCAGGATGTATTTGAAGAGCCCAAGTCCGATGCCCTACCTCCGCATAGGGATTGTGATTGTGCTATCAATTTGATTCCTGGTAGTAAATTCCCTAAAGGTCGATTATTTAATTTATCCGTGCCCGAACACGCCGCTATGCGCAGTTATGTGAAGGAATCCCTGGAGAAGGGACATATTCGCCCATCATCATCACCACTGGGAGCAGGGTTCTTCTTTGTAGCCAAGAAGGATGGTTCGCTGAGACCGTGTATTGATTACCGCCTTCTTAATAAGATCACTGTTAAATTTCAGTATCCCTTGCCATTGTTATCTGACTTGTTTGCTCGGATTAAGGGGGCTAGTTGGTTCACTAAGATAGATCTTCGTGGTGCGTATAATCTGGTGAGAATCAGGCAAGGAGATGAATGGAAAACTGCATTCAATACGCCCGAGGGTCATTTTGAGTATCTAGTGATGCCGTTCGGACTTGCCAATGCTCCATCTGTGTTTCAGTCTTTTATGCATGACATCTTCCGTGAGTATCTGGATAAATTCCTGATTGTTTACTTGGATGACATTTTGATCTTCTCAGATGATTGGGAGTCTCATGTGAAGCAGGTCAGAATGGTTTTTCAGGTCCTGCGTGCTAATTCTTTGTTTGTGAAGGGATCAAAGTGTCTCTTCGGTGTGCAGAAAGTTTCATTTTTGGGGTTCATCTTTACCCCTTCTACTATCGAGATGGACCCAGTTAAGGTCCAAGCCATCCAGGATTGGATTCAGCCGACATCTCTGAAAAGTCTGCAAAAGTTCCTGGGCTTTGCTAATTTTTATCGTCGCTTCATCTGTAATTTTTCTAGCATTGCCAAACCATTGACCGATTTGACCAAGAAGGGTGCTGATTTGGTTAATTGGTCTTCTGCTGCTGTGGAAGCTTTTCAGGAGTTGAAGCGTCGTTTTTGTTCTGCCCCTGTGTTGTGTCAGCCAGATGTTTCTCTTCCGTTCCAGGTCGAGGTTGATGCTTCTGAGATTGGAGCAGGGGTGGTTTTGTCACAGAGAGGTTCTGATTGCTCAGTGATGAAACCATGTGCTTTCTTTTCCAGGAAGTTTTCGCCCGCTGAGCGTAATTATGATGTGGGCAACCGAGAGTTGCTGGCCATGAAGTGGGCATTCGAGGAGTGGCGTCATTGGCTTGAAGGAGCTAAGCATCGCGTGGTGGTATTGACTGATCATAAGAACTTGACTTATCTCGAGTCTGCCAAGCGCTTGAATCCTAGACAGGCTCGTTGGTCGTTATTTTTTGCCCGCTTCGACTTTGTGATTTCGTACCTTCCGGGCTCTAAAAATGTGAAGGCGGATGCTCTGTCTAGGAGTTTTGTGCCCGACTCTCCGGGTTTATCTGAGCCAGCGGGTATCCTCAAGGAAGGAGTCATTGTGTCTGCCATCTCCCCTGATTTGCGGCGGGTGCTGCAAAAATTTCAAGCGAATAAACCTGATCGTTGTCCAGCGGAGAAACTGTTCGTCCCTGATAGGTGGACTAGTAAAGTTATCTCTGAACTTCATTGTTCGGTGTTGGCTGGTCATCCTGGAATCTTTGGTACCAGAGAGTTAGTGGCTAGATCCTTCTGGTGGCCATCTCTGTCACGGGATGTACGTACTTTTGTGCAGTCCTGTGGGATTTGTGCTAGGGCTAAGCCCTGCTGTTCACGTGCCAGTGGGTTGCTTTTGCCCTTGCCGGTCCCAAAGAGGCCTTGGACACATATTTCGATGGATTTCATTTCTGACCTTCCCGTTTCTCAAAAGATGTCAGTCATTTGGGTGGTCTGTGATCGCTTTTCTAAAATGGTCCATCTGGTGCCCTTGGCTAAATTGCCTTCCTCCTCTGATTTGGTACCTTTGTTCTTTCAGCATGTGGTTCGGTTGCATGGCATTCCTGAGAATATTGTTTCTGACAGAGGTTCCCAGTTTGTTTCAAGGTTTTGGCGAGCCTTTTGTGGTAGGATGGGCATTGACCTATCCTTTTCCTCGGCTTTCCATCCTGAGACTAATGGCCAGACCGAACGAACCAATCAGACCTTGGAAACATATCTGAGATGTTTTGTTTCTGCAGACCAGGATGATTGGGTGTCCTTTTTGCCGTTGGCTGAGTTCGCCCTTAATAATCGGGCCAGCTCGGCTACCTTGGTTTCTCCATTTTTTTGCAATTCTGGGTTCCATCCTCGTTTCTCTTCAGGACAGGTTGAGTCTTCGGACTGTCCTGGTGTGGATTCTGTGGTGGACAGGTTGCAGCAGATCTGGACTCAGGTAGTGGACAATTTGACCTTGTCCCAGGAGAAGGCTCAACTTTTCGCTAATCGCAGACGCCGTGTGGGTCCCCGACTTCGTGTTGGGGATCTGGTTTGGTTATCTTCTCGTCATATTCCTATGAAGGTTTCCTCTCCTAAATTTAAACCTCGTTTTATTGGTCCGTATAGGATTTCTGAGGTTCTCAATCCTGTGTCTTTTCGTCTGACCCTCCCAGACTCCTTTTCCATACATAATGTATTCCATAGGTTGTTGTTGCGGAGATACGTGGCACCTATGGTTCCATCTGTTGAGCCTCCTGCCCCGGTTTTGGTGGAGGGGGAATTGGAGTATATTATGGAGAAGATTTTGGATTCTCGTGTTTCTAGACGGAAACTCCAGTATCTGGTTAAATGGAAGGGTTATGCTCAGGAAGATAATTCCTGGGTTTTTGCCTCTGATGTTCATGCTCCCGATCTTGTTCGTGCCTTTCATGCGGCTCATCCTGGTCGGCCTGGGGGCTCTGGTGAGGGTTCGGTGACCCCTCCTCAAGGGGGGGGTACTGTTGTGAATTCTGTGGCTGAATTCTCTCCTGTGGTCACAAGTGGTACTGCAGCTTCTGAGCTTCCTCCCTCAGGTGTTCTGGTGAGCTCGTTAGCTGCTTCGTTACTTAACTCCACCTGATGCTGCTATCCTAGCTCCTTGTCAATGTTCCAGTGTTGGATCTGAGCTTCTCCTGATTGTTCCTGTGACCTGCTGCTCTGTATAGCTAAGTGCTTTTTTGTTATTTTGTTGCTTTTTTTCTGTCCAGCTTGTCTTTTGTTTTGCTGGAAGCTCTGAGAAGCAAAGGGTGTACCGCCGTGCCGTTAGTTCGGCACGGTGGGTCATTTTTGCCCCCTTTGCGTGGTTTTTGCTTTAGGGTTTTTTGTAGACTGCAAAGTTCGCTTTACTGTCCTCGCTCTGTCTAGAATATCGGGCCCCACTTTGCTGAATCTATTTCATCCCTACGTTTTGTCTTTTCATCTTACTCACAGTCATTATATGTGGGGGGCTGCCTTTTCCTTTGGGGTATTTCTCTGGGGCAAGTCAGGCCTATTTTTCTATCTTCAGGCTAGCTAGTTTCTTAGGCTGTGCCGAGTTGCATAGGTAGTTGTTAGGTGCAATCCACAGCCGCTATTAGTTGTGTTTAGGATAGGATCAGGTGTGCAGTCTACAGAGTTTCCACGTCTCAGAGCTCGTTCTTTTGTTTTTGGGTATTGGTCAGATCACTGTGTGCGCTCTGATCGCTAGGCACACTGTGTGTCTGGATTGCCTTCATAACACCTTTCATTAGCAAACATAACACATGACCTACTAGGGCATGGGCCATGGGAGAGCAGGGATTAAACGGGGCAGGTGTCACAGTGGGCCAGGGACGCTTGGGGGCAGAGACGGCGACACACGGGCAGCAGACACACCTCCCTTCCGCCGTTCCCTTACACCTCCATGTTCATCCCAGGATCCTCCACATGGCTGATCCGCAGCGGCATGGCCCTCCTGGGAGTCTTAAGTCCATGTGCCCCACACTAGCTTTGGATCCGCCTGTTCCCAGTCCCAGCAGCCGCCACAGGGTGTGCCAATATGGCACCAACCTTCATATGTGCCGATGCTGTACTATCTGTGCCACAAACACAACGTGTGCGCAATGAAGTGATGTCACCACGCACCCGCAGTGTCAAAGGCAGAGGGGAATGATGGGAGAGGGAGCTACAGATGAAGCTCTCTCCTCTATCATTGATTTGAACAGGACCGCCATCATAGACGCCGGTATAGTTCACAGCTGCATCTGCGACGGGGGGAGTCGTGTGCCTCTGACTTGTTGGGCCCCTTACTTGCCAGACCCGGTTGCAGCAGCGACCACTACTACATTGGTAGTTACGCCCCTGCCTCACACACACCACAGATAGCACACACCATAAATAATTCACACACAGACACACTTCAAATATTACACACACACTTACTACAGATATCACACTACAGATGTCACACAAACACACACACCAGCTCATCTACACATCTCACACTCTCCTCTATGGTAAAGGGGAGGCTGATGTAAACCTGAAGCTACTCATATTCTTATGACTACAACAGCTCTGTGATGTCCCGCACCTCCCCCGCTCTAGCCTTCTTTCACGGGGCTGCAGGGCAGGAGAAGCTCTCTCACCGTGCTAAATGGAGCTGCTTCCTAACTCGACTCTCAAATACCCCGGCTGCCCCCTCCCCCTAGATACTTCTCGGAATGTTGCCATGCGGGAGGGATCTCCTGCACTGCAACATGGTATGGATTGCCTCTGACCTTCCGATCCCGTTCACAGTGGCAACGGCTGCCACCGTGTTAGTTATGCCACTGCATGAAGACATGTGTGTAATCAATATCAAACAGCCAATTAAAACAGGTACTCTGGCTGGATAGCACCCGTTAATCATGCAGTTCAAAAACAAAAATACAAACTGTTAACTAATAATTATCTATCACTCGAGCATGCTTGGTAAAACACAACTAAATAGTATTATTGCTCTGCAATGATTATAATGTAATAAATAGAAATTTAGCAAAAAATAAAAATGAATAATATATGTGTCAGACAAAGCCATTACTTTGGAATACTTCCCAAAAATACCCTTTGTATATTTCTTCCCATAAATACATTATTAGTGTATATTTCAACTTTAATCTTACAACATGAACTTAAATAATGTGTGACTGTATTAGTAACATAGTAACATAGTAACATAGTTAGTAAGGCCGAAAAAAGACATTTGTCCATCCAGTTCAGCCTATATTCCATCATAATAAATACCCAGATCTACGTCCTTCTACAGAACCTAATAATTGTATGATACAATATTGTTCTGCTCCAGGAAGACATCCAGGCCTCTCTTGAACCCCTCGACTGAGTTCGCCATCACCACCTCCTCAGGCAAGCAATTCCAGATTCTCACTGCCCTAACAGTAAAGAATCCTCTTCTATGTTGGTGGAAAAACCTTCTCTCCTCCAGATGCAAAGAATGCCCCCTTGTGCCCGTCACCTTCCTTGGTATAAACAGATCCTCAGCGAGATATTTGTATTGTCCCCTTATATACTTATACATGGTTATTAGATCGCCCCTCAGTCGTCTTTTTTCTAGACTAAATAATCCTAATTTCGCTAATCTATCTGGGTATTGTAGTTCTCCCATCCCCTTTATTAATTTTGTTGCCCTCCTTTGTACTCTCTCTAGTTCCATTATATCCTTCCTGAGCACCGGTGCCCAAAACTGGACACAGTACTCCATGTGCGGTCTAACTAGGGATTTGTACAGAGGCAGTATAATGCTCTCATCATGTGTATCCAGACCTCTTTTAATGCACCCCATGATCCTGTTTGCCTTGGCAGCTGCTGCCTGGCACTGGCTGCTCCAGGTAAGTTTATCATTAACTAGGATCCCCAAGTCCTTCTCCCTGTCAGATTTACCCAGTGGTTTCCCGTTCAGTGTGTAATGGTGATATTGATTCCCTCTTCCCATGTGTATAACCTTACATTTATCATTGTTAAACCTCATCTGCCACCTTTCAGCCCAAGTTTCCAACTTATCCAGATCCATCTGTAGCAGAATACTATCTTCTCTTGTATTAACTGCTTTACATAGTTTTGTATCATCTGCAAATATCGATATTTTACTGTGTAAACCTTCTACCAGATCATTAATGAATATGTTGAAGAGAACAGGTCCCAATACTGACCCCTGCGGTACCCCACTGGTCACAGCGACCCAGTTAGAGACTATACCATTTATAACCACCCTCTGCTTTCTATCACTAAGCCAGTTACTAACCCATTTACACACATTTTCCCCCAGACCAAGCATTCTCATTTTGTGTACCAACCTCTTGTGCGGCACGGTATCAAACGCTTTGGAAAAATCGAGATATACCACGTCCAATGACTCACCGTGGTCCAGTCTATAGCTTACCTCTTCATAAAAACTGATTAGATTGGTTTGACAGGAGCGATTTCTCATAAACCCATGCTGATATGGAGTTAAACAGTTATTCTCATTGAGATAATCCAGAATAACATCCCTCAGAAACCCTTCAAATATTTTACCAACAATAGAGGTTAGACTTACTGGCCTATAATTTCCAGGTTCACTTTTAGAGCCCTTTTTGAATATTGGCACCACATTTGCTATGCGCCAGTCCTGCGGAACAGACCCTGTCGCTATAGAGTCACTAAAAATAAGAAATAATGGTTTATCTATTACATTACTTAGTTCTCTTAGTACTCGTGGGTGTATGCCATCCGGACCCGGAGATTTATCTATTTTAATCTTATTTAGCCGGTTTCGCACCTCTTCTTGGGTTAGATTGGTGACCCTTAATATAGGGTTTTCATTGTTTCTTGGGATTTCACCTAGCATTTCATTTTCCACCGTGAATACCGTGGAGAAGAAGGTGTTTAATATGTTAGCTTTTTCCTCGTCATCTACAACCATTCTTTCCTCACTATTTTTTAAGGGGCCTACATTTTCAGTTTTTATTCTTTTACTATTGATATAGTTGAAGAACAGTTTGGGATTAGTTTTACTCTCCTTAGCAATGTGCTTCTCTGTTTCCTTTTTGGCAGCTTTAATTAGTTTTTTAGATGAAGTATTTTTCTCCCTATAGTTTTTTAGAGCTTCAATGGTGCCATCCTGCTTTAGTAGTGCAAATGCTTTCTTTTTACTGTTAATTGCCTGTCTTACTTCTTTGTTTAGCCACATTGGGTTTTTCCTATTTCTAGTCCTTTTATTCCCACAAGGTATAAACCGCTTACACTGCCTATTTAGGATGTTCTTAAACATTTCCCATTTATTATCTGTATTCTCATTTCTGAGGATATTGTCCCAGTCTACCAGATTAAGGGCATCTCTAAGCTGTTCAAACTTTGCCTTCCTAAAGTTCAATGTTTTTGTGACTCCCTGACAAGTCCCCCTAGTGAAAGACAGGTGAAACTGCACAATATTGTGGTCGCTATTTCCTAAATGCCCAACCACCTGCAGATTTGTTATTCTGTCAGGTCTATTAGATAGTATTAGGTCTAAAAGTGCTGCTCCTCTGGTTGGATTCTGCACCAATTGTGAAAGATAATTTTTCTTGGTTATTAGCAGAAACCTGTTGCCTTTATGGGTTTCACAGGTTTCTGTTTCCCAGTTAATATCCGGGTAGTTAAAGTCCCCCATAACCAGGACCTCATTATGGGTTGCAGCTTCATCTATCTGCTTTAGAAGTAGACTTTCCATGCTTTCTGTTATATTTGGGGGTTTGTAACAGACCCCAATGAGAATTTTGTTACCATTTTTCCCTCCATGAATTTCAACCCATATGGACTCGACATCCTCATTCCCTTCGCTAATATCCTCCCTTAAAGTGGACTTTAGACAAGACTTTACATAGAGACAAACCCCTCCTCCTCTCCGATTTTTACGATCCTTTCTAAACAGACTGTAACCCTGTAAGTTAACTGCCCAGTCATAGCTTTCATCTAACCATGTCTCGGTTATTCCCACTATGTCAAAGTTACCTGTAGATATTTCTGCTTCTAGTTCTTCCATCTTGTTTGTCAGGCTTCTGGCGTTTGCGAGCATGCAGTTTAGAGGATTTTGTTTTGTTCCAATCTCCTCACTGTGGATTGTTTTAGAAATGTTCTTACCTCCCTTCTGAGTATGTTTTCCTGGGTCGTCTTTGTTCGAGTCTAATGTTTTTCTTCCCGTCCCCTCTTCTTCTAGTTTAACGCCCTCCTGATGAGTGTAGCGAGTCTTCTGGCGAATGTGTGTTTCCCAGGTTTGTTGAGGTGTAGTCCGTCTCTGGCGAGGAGTCCATCATACCAGTAATTCACACCGTGGTCCAGGAATCCAAATCCTTGTTGTCTGCACCATCGTCTTAGCCAGTTGTTTGCATCAAGGATCCTGTTCCATCTCCTGGTGCCATGCCCGTCTACTGGAAGGATAGAAGAAAAAACTACCTGTGCATCCAGTTCCTTTACTTTCTTCCCCAACTCTTCAAAGTCCTTGCAGATTGTCGGTAGGTCCTTCCTTGCCGTGTCATTGGTGCCAACATGTATCAGAAGAAATGGGTGGACGTCCTTGGAGCTGAAGAGCTTTGGTATCCTATCGGTCACATCCTTGATCATCGCACCTGGAAGGCAGCATACTTCTCTTGCAGTTATGTCCGGTCTGCAGATGGCTGCTTCGGTGCCTCTCAGTAGTGAGTCTCCCACCACCACCACTCTTCGTTGCTTCTTGGCTGTACTTTTTGCTGTCACTTGTTGCTGTGTGCCCTTTTCTTTTTTGCTTGCTGGTATTGCTTCATTCTTAGGTGTGCCATCTTCATCCTCTACAAAGATTTGATATCGGTTCTTCAGTTGTGTGGTTGGTGATTTCTCCATGGTCTTCTTGCTTCTTTTGGTCACATGCTTCCACTCATCTGCTTTTGGAGGTTCGCTGACACTTTTTGCACCTTCTGTGACCAGTAGAGATGCTTCTGTTCTGTCTAGAAAGTCTTCATTCTCTTTGATGAGTTTCAAAGTTGCTATTCTTTCTTCCAGACCCCGCACCTTTTCTTCTAAAAGGGCCACTAGTCTACACTTCTGACAGGTGAAATTGGATTCTTCTTCTGGTCGATCTGTGAACATGTAGCACATGCTGCAGCTCACCATGTAGGTTGTCACATCTGCCATGTTGCTCCTAGATCCTGCTGACTTGCTGTGTGTTTTCCTTCTTGTGTAATCTACTCAGCCAAGCTCTCTTGCAATAATGTCCTACAGGCAAAAATTTGGTTTGGTGATGCTTTCGAAGCAGCTGGTCCCGGCTGTACCCAACGATCTTCTAGCTTAGGGAGACTTCGCTTCTCCCAGAAGGCACCTGGAATATGCAAATTAGCCTCCTGAAGCTTGAATCCCTGTGATTAATGCAGTCACATCCAGAAAAATGCATGTGCCTTCCTTATGTAACTGTAAAACTCTAATTGTTGTATTTCCTTTAGTAAAAAAGTGTAATTAAAAAAATATATACATTAATTTTTTTTTTTTAATAGCATTTTACTGAGTAAAAATATTTTTGGTAAATAATATAAACAATCCAAATATGATACAAATTTGAATTTTATATAAAAAGGAAAAGCTATAACATGTTTTTGTTGAGTAAGTAAATATTAATGTAATTTTTTTAATATATATTGCAGAAAACTACGGAAAACAGCTTATAGAAGCTTTACAGCATGGATCCACGGGTACTTAGGTGCCGGAAACAGACGACCCATACCAGCCTGTGTTGTAAATAAAGTCCGTTTTGCTTTTCCAGACGATGATCATGAATATATGGGTTTTAAGCCTAGCAATGACTATGCTGCAGAATTTATGGCTTTAGAATAGTGATTACTTTATCGATTTTGTATAACAATAAACGTTGTTTTCTTTTATTTATTTATTTTCAAAATTAACTTATGTTGCGTTTCAAAATAAAATAAAAAAGGGTTATATTTTTGGTATTTCCATGCCACGAGTTACAGTTAATAACTGGGAAACACTGTCTTCACTAATGATACAATCATAAATATTCTAAAAAGGCTTGATTGTATATAAGTAACTGTTATTTAATGAGGTTTCTAAATTTATTGTTATTTAAAATTAAATATTCAATTTCCAAAATTGTATTTATTTGAAAGGCTTAGAAATAAATGTGTTAAAAATCATCACAGTAATGAGTATTTTTATAATCGACATTGTACCCTGGTTTTATTATGAAATCATAAACTCAATCCAGGATAACAAGTTCAGGTTATCTGTGGTTTGTCCGGCTTGTAGACATTAGGACATCTCTCTCCCAGGTGAGGTGCGTAATTCTTAACTAATTGCGCTAATGTTGTGGTTTAGGTCCCTGCTGCTTTAACTTTAATTGAAAGTTCACTGTCTCTATTGTCGTAAGACATAAGTCTGTACGAAACGGAGTGCTAGTCTGTTTATAGTGTCTCGGTCATGACCTTGGCTCACAGGTTACTGTCTCTACTTATACTACATGCAGGCAGTTGACACAGAGAGCGAGGGCCAACGGTTCTGTTTGGCGTCCAGGATAACCAAAACCAAAAATCGTGGTAACTTTACACTTCCTCCATGCACAATTTCCCACTGTGTCCTTCCCGTGTTCCCCTGCTGAGCCTCTACCTCCTCTGTGCTTCTTCCATCAAAGTTCCTTGACTATACAAGTATTTCTAAATATCTCTCTTTACAGGTGTAGCACCCCCCTCGTGTATGCTTGCCCCCTATGTCAGCTCCATACGTCCTTCTACTCTCCTTTCTCCTCTACTCCTCTGTCTGACTGACTTGTCAACAAGACCATGATATATAAAATCGTAGGAAGATCCTATGAATCCGGTTCCTAAGCTGACCCTCCAGGCCTTTATTGAAATATGTATAATGTCAGTTCCTTACCTGACAGAGGTAATAGCCATTGTCTCCAAGCGTGATATCACCCTTCACAAAAGGAATGAAACATCACTGCAAACAACGTTATGTCTTGTTCTTATTAACAAATTTAATATGATCATACAAATAAAAGTAACATTTATAACATTTAGAACATATGAGATTTGAAAAATACAAAACCAATAAATACTAAACATGAGATTTGCACATGAAATGTAATAAAAGGGAACCTGTCAACGTGAAATTCGCGGGTGAGGTAAGCCCACTGGCATCAGGGGCTAAAGTGCAGCATTCTGTAATGCTGTTGAAAAGCCCCCGATGTTACCTTAAAGAGGAGAAAAATACGTTACATTTAAGTCACCCAGGGGCGTTCCTGCTGTTGGTCCGGGTCAGGCGCCTAACATCTTCATCAGATGAAGTCCTCTTCTTGGCTTCATGCTGCGGCTCCGGCGTACTTTGTGCGCCCTGTTGAGGGCAGAGCAAAGTACTGCAGTGCGCAGGCGCCGGGAAATGTCAGAGAGGCCCGGCGCCTGCGCACTGCAATACTTTGCTCTGCCCTCAACAGGGCGCACAAAGTACGCCGGAGCCGCAGCATGAAGCCAAGAAGAGGACTTCATCTGATGAAGATGTTAGGCGCCTGACCCGGACCAACAGCAGGAACGCCCCTGGGTGACTTAAATGTAACGTATTTTTCTCCTCTTTGAGGATACAGTCTTCCAAAATTCGTGCGGATCTAAATATTTTTAAATCTGAAAATTCTTTGATTTTTTAAATCTTCTTTTTTTGGACGTTCTTTGTTGCTGATATGGGGCGGCATACTAGGATTTCTGGAGATCCATGGGGAAGATATCTCTCCTTTTGCAAGTCTTAGAACATTGACGGACAGCTCCTCGATGTATTCAACAGATACTTTATCAAATACATCACGAACAATCCATCTTGTTTTTCCTTTTGGAAACACAATTTTTGTGCGTTTAGTGCCAACTGCTTCGGTATTTTTTTTGGCAACCTTGACTGTTGCAATTTGTCTTCCCACATTACAATTGTGTGTTAAAGCGGCGAGTTTTGTCCGTGCTTCCATCGAATCAATACCAAAATGGATGCGTTTGGGTCGGTATTTCAACACAAGGCTATGGAAATTTTCCAGTGAACCTGTGTGACAATTGTGCACTAAGTGTGGCAAATCTTTCAACAATTGTGGGCTTGTCACAATTTTCTGAACATTCATGTAAGGTGGTGTCTCTTTTTTTAACCAAAAAATTGGACCATCCTCCGTATCTTCTACCAGTGGTCCATGACTGCATTGGTGGTACATGTTGCAGCCATCCCAATCATGTGTGTTAGTAATATGTTGCAGGCACGACAACCATTTTTCCTGTAACAATTCAACATTGTCATTACAGGTTTTAATTGACCACCCGAGATGTAGTGCAATTTTGTCGATCCAAGGTGTTATCTCCTTGCTTAGTTTAGATTGACTTGCCGCTTTTAGTTTTTTCTTTACAGATTTGGCATAATGCCACACATCAAACTGGTGGTTTATGTCGGAATATTCTTTTCGCATTCTGCTTCGTATGCTGACGTGTCTATCAGAAGCAAAAATTTTGATTTTAAATCCAGAATTGAGTAGGCGATCCATACATACTTTGAACCCATAATTTTCCATAGCAACAGACGATGTGCATTGTGTTTGTTGCACAACCTCAAAGTCTATTATTTTGTCAGATATGGTGTCCATGACGGTATAGACACAGTATTTTGCACTGTGTCCAGGACTGTCACATTGTCCATCACCGGAAACTATGATGTTCTTTGTAATGATTTCATTTTTAACATTTGCTTGTTCTGTTTTCCAAGCGATGTCAATAGCAGGGAATAAAAATTTGCTTTGGTACCTGTAAAAAGTTTTTTCAGATATTGACAACACTCCAAAAATGTTTAAAAGTTCATGGACTTTTTGAAAATTCAGTCCACTGAATAGAATAGCGGAAGCCAGCAAGATGTTTCCAGCTGCAAAATTTCCTATTTTCGGCTGTGATTGAAAAATTTGACCTTGGTGACCCAGTCGGCATGTGCCAATAACTTTGATGTAACTACCATCTACTATTTTTCTGGTACTTACTATTAAATGTTTGCATCCGTTAACTTCTTGACATTTCACTTTTTTAAATAGATTATCTAAGCATGATTCAAAAACAATTAGTTTTCTTTCAGCAACAGTTTCATTTATGGTTTGAACACATTCCTCTCCATGCATTGGTAATTGTTCTTGAAAGCTTAGAGATGCAAAACCAAATAGATCAGAATCTGCAGCACTTGGCAAATCTGGAATATAATCTGGATCTTCAGTAATATTAGTTTTCTGATTTTCTCCAATAGAAATGTCAGCACTGTAAGCTAGTGGTGATAGTGGTGTTGTCCCTTGTAAAAATTCCTTTTCTAACATCAATGATTTCTTTATATTTGACTTTTGAACATTTTTTTTTTCTTCAATGGGGATTGTAACTCTGTCTCTAAATTTGGGGTGGAAAATAATGGTTGTTCTTCCCCCTTTCCAGAAGTTTCAATATCAGATATTACTTCATCACCCATATTTCCTTCACATCCCAACACTTGATGGAAGACTACGGATGAATTTTCCAATGTAAAGTCTGTCTGTGTGGCAATACTCTGAAATTGTTTTTCTGATGCATCTGATAATTCTATATTGACACTACAGGTATCAGTTGAAACTGATCTGCTACTTTCAGATGTTGGTCGTTGCCTTTTTCTATGACTCCGCTTACCCATAGTCAAATTCTCTTGAATAACAAATTGTACCTGTTCTAATGGAGGGAATATCGATGGTAGAGCATTTGGACGCAAGGTTCGTCCACAAACATTGTGAATGTAGGAATCAGATGAGAAGTGCTTAGAACACAAACGATATTTGTTGGTCTTCTTTCCATCCAATATATTCTGTGCTAATAGTTCAACATTGGAAAACACTTGACCAGTTTGGAGAAGCCATTGTGTAATTGCGTTAAGATCATTTGGAAATGGGTGTAATATTATATCACGGCTCTGACCCTGTCTTCCTGTTCCACTACAGCACTCATTTACGATGCAGTTTGGCATTGTGTCTTTATAATTTGTCCTTTAAGAAATAAAAAATAAAAATTAATTAATATTTAGATAGTTAATAGAGAGATAATGATATAAGTTATATATTGACAAATAATTGAGAGATAGATTATACATAGATAAATAAAGTGTAGAGTTATGCAGTATGTGCAGAATTATTATTAAAGCTGTATTTGTAAGAATTATATTTATTACTAATCAACAACTATGTTCACAATCAACCCTAAAGCATTTGCTAAGGTGTATTACACCTCTCTCACAACACTCCACACAGCTACAAATGTGTTTGTTGATTATTCTTCATAATGAATGTCAAATGCTCCTTGACTTCAATCACGATAACAAGCCAACGCTGAACTTCAATGTTTTTAGGTGGACTCTGTCCGCCTCTACTCACCCTTCAGCCTACATCTGGCTGACATACAAGGACTACTTGACAGACGAAACATTATTTGTCTCCTTCCCCGTCGCCACCTACCAAGTTCCGCCCCTTGTTCGTCTGTGTTCCTCAAGACCTGGTTCTAGGACACCTACTCTTCTCCATCAAACATCTTAGTCCTAGTAGAGCTTATATGATCCCACGTATACATTATGATCTCAAAAACTATTACAAAAAGATTTACTAATCCAGACCGGACCAAGAAATGTTCATTCCAAAAATTAAAAAATATAAAATCTGTGATTATGTGCCTTCTGTTCTGCTCGCCTTGTAAAACAAAAAGTTCAAAATACAGAATTACCGTATTCATTTTACCCCCATCAACATCTACCTCTACACCAGACTTATCCATCAAGTGCAACGGCTAGTCTCTTTCCCATGACCCACATGCTTTGTTTATCATGGTTATACTCAATTCAGCATTCTCTTTCAAGCCACATATACAAGCCATTGACTCATTAGTTATATGTATGTGCTCATTATTATTTTTTATGTTCCGCACCTGCCTTGAAATCATCACAATAAAAAAAGGGTTGCATGTCATTATCTCCCTTAAAGATTACTGTAACATCAAATTCTATGGCCTCACCCCTAGAACTCTGTCAACACTACAACCCATGCTAAAGACAGCTTCACGAATAATCTGCCTTCCTCCCAAAAAATACTCCTCAGTGTCTCCCCTATGCCAATCCCTTCACTGTCTTCCTATAGCTCAGAGACTCAAGTTACAAAACCCTTACAGTAACAAAGCCTTCCACAACCTGATTAGTCTAAATATATATGTGAAATGTTGTCCCAGTACTTTGCTACACGCAACCTCCATTAATCTCAAGAACTCCATCTCTACTCCCCTATCATGTGTTCTTCACACAACCGCATTCAACACTTATCCCTTACTTCACCCAAACAATGGTACTGTCAAACATAAAAAAACTGTCTCTCGCATAACAGTTATACCTTGGATACTAACATGAAAACTAAAGTATTCTAAAAAGGGTAAAGCCTGCATTGTTCCTCTCCCCTGTCCTACTGTATCCTTACCAATCCCATAAAAAGTCTATTCCCTTGCGTGCATATTACAGGCGTGGCTAGCACGGTGGCGCAGTGGTTAGCACAGCAGCCTAGCAGTGCAAAAGTCGTGGCTTGTAACCTCACCAAGGACAACATCTGCAAGGAGTTTGTATGTTCTTCACGTGTTCCCACATTCCATAGACATACTGATATTGAATTTAGATTTTGAGACCCAGCGGGGACAACGATGATAATATGTACAACCTGTAAAGCTTATTATTATTATTATTAGTACTGAAACATTGTATATCTGTGTGTTTAGTTTTTTATTAAAGTGTAATTTGATTTCTTTAATTTGTTAGCTATTTCACCTGTTAAGCGTTTTTTTTCCAATGGAGCTCTAAAATCGTTTAATACATAATTCAAATTAAGTATTGAAAATACACTCCTCCTCTCCGCTCTTTATGGTGATTCAGGCAGCACATTTTCTAAAATGTCATGAGCTGTGATTCAGTATGACGATAATGACGCCATCACACTATCAGTATTTGTTCAGACTTCTACATCAGCATTTTTCTTGTCAAACCAGGAGTGGAATAAATAGAAGAAAAGTATAACAGAAACATATGCACCACTTATTCAGTTATCACCCACTCCTGTTGTTGGCAGAGAAATGCTGATGTATAAAAGTGAACAAATACTGATTGTGTGACAGCAGACTAACAAACCGAGTAATGAAATGTGGATGGTCATTGTGCAACCGCTGTGTGAAAAAGGCAAGGGATGGATTTAAAACTGATAGCGGGCAGTGTTAGCTGCAGCATGGGGCAAACGCTGCACGCTGTTATTGTTAAAAAAAAAATTTACTCCTCTAAATGCCGAAGGTGTTGTGTTGAGGTCTGAATATTCATTACAGTTTTGCAGTGTCAACAGATTTTGGCTTCCTGTCATCCTCTGCTGCTCCACTGACACCGTAGGCCCCATAGCTATTAAATACATATTAATGGATGTGTACCAGTGTTCAAGGTTGCGCACTAGGCATTTTCTGACCCTGTATGCCAGCTGGTGTCATGATCTTTTCTCAATGGACAATCTTCTGGTTGTCTTCTGGTAAAGTTCAACACTGGACTCATAGCATGATGCTGACAACACTTTTTTTTAACACTTTTAAAGGTATTTGAGCTGGTGATGACCATTGCATGTTTTCTTCTACACATCAAGCTTAGATTTTTAGTAAAAAAGTTATAACTTGTCGCCTTACATCATAAAACCTTATTTTTCATAGCGTGTGAATTCTTCATGTGTCTGCCAACTCTATGATGTGTTTCACATGTATTTCTGTAAGTAGAATCTTCACTCAGCCACTGTGTCCTAAATGGCAGAGTGTCAGAGGTCTGCATTGATATTTTACTTTTGATACTGTAAGCACATCTCCCTACTCAATCTGAACAGCAAAGCAAATGTGTTATTGTGTTTCTTATTTAACCATGTCAACAAGGCTGGTCATCTATGAAAGCTCATTCTCGCAAAACAGTCATGATTGTGAAGAATGTTGTAGTAAAACTTATTTATTTTCTGACTTATGGATGCATCTATGTTCGAAGTAACATTTGGTCTTGCAGATGTTTTTATGTAACCTTGTCTACATCTGTTCTGTGCCAGAACTCAGTATATGAGCTCCTTGAACATTTCCTTTGACCTTATGATTATCTTTTGTTTTGACATTCACTTTGACCTTTGTTGTATTATATAAACAGGTGTGCCACTTTAAAAATGAAGTAACAATAATATCAAATGAAGGACGGAAAGGTCTCACCTCCTTTTCCGTACACAACAAGCGTCAAATAGATGTCCGGGACTTAGGTGCATCATTCAGCAATGTAGCAGATAAGACCACACAGCGAAGGGAACCTGTCACCGTAATTTTGCGGGACAGGTTTGTCGTCATATGGGCATGGTTTTTGGGGGTTTCATTCACCCTTTCCTAACCTGCTGGGAGTCTTGCCTTGCGTAGGCGTGTACTTTGGAGGACACACCATTAACTTCAACCCAATATTGCGGCCAACATGCAGCCAGTGCGTAAGGAAAGGGTGAATCAAACACTAGAAAAACCCCACCCACATGACCGCAAACCTGTCCCTCCCAATACAGTTGTCAGGTTCCCTTTAAGCTGTAAAACAAAAATTTTAAGTTGAAGTAAAACCACCAGCATCGGGGCTTATGTACAGCATTCCATGATGCTGTCTATAAAACCATGATGTATAATTAAATATAAGAAAAATGAGGTGATATTATAGTCACCTAGGGGCAGTATCGGTACAATTGGCGTTGCTGTACGGCCCGTTGCCTCCCTTCTTCATCAGATGAGGTCATCTTCTTTCTTTGAGGCCGCTGTTGTTCTGGTGCAGGTGTAATTTGTCTTCCCAGTTGAGGGCAGACCAAAGTACTGCAGTGAGCATACGACGTGCCTCTCAGACCTTTCACATAAGCATGCACACTGCAGTACTTTTGACTTCCAGGACCGACAAAGTACACCTGCGCCGGAGCAGCGGCATGAATAAAAGAAGGTGACATCATGTGATAAAGATACTAGGCGCCGGACCGTAACGCAACACCCATCGTACCGTCCCACAGACAGAATGGCCAGAAGCTCTTTATCTCATCTTTCATGATACACCGGGGGCTTATCTGTAGAATTCCAGAATGCTTAAGAGAATGCCCCGATGCTGTTGGGCTTAGCTCACCTTCGATGTTTTTTTTGTTGACAAGTTCAATTTAGTGAAAGTAAATTTTTTTTTTGGAAAATGAACGGTGGTTATTACAAATTTGTACGGTAATATAATTGTTTATCTTATTGTTCCATTCACATACTTTCCAAAAGGCAGTACTTTAGTGTGGCCTCAACAGGGTAGACATTTAAGCCTGGGCATGAGCCGTGACCCCCCAAAGTAAGGAGGATGACCTCATTACATGAAGAGTGTAGGCGCCTTCCCTGTTACGGCAAAATCCTACGTACCTTATTGAATCGTAACTCAACCCTGTGATGCAAACAATAATAGTTTATCTTGTCTTTAATGTTCCATATAGGGTCTTATGTTAAGCACAACAGAATGCTGTCTGGTGTCTTCCACAGCCACCCACACAGACTGACATACACTAGACGTTTTCACCAGCCTGTGTTCTTTATCTAATCTCCCAAACTATACATTTCCCCTATGTGACCACCATCTACTCTCCTTCTCATCCTTGTCCTCTCGACGCGCACCCCTTGTCTAGCCATTATCACATCCTCGCAGATACCTTGCACACCTTGACATTCCCATTCTCTCAGACTGTCTTATACCCCTTTATCCGATATCTTCAGTAGACGATACGGACAGCGACATGGCTTTCTAAAAAACCACCCTCACATCAGCCTTCAACTCATGAGACCCTCTAATGCATGGCGAAGTGCAACAAACCCTGGCATAACAACTGCCCCAAAAAACTGCAACAAGCATCCTGGGTCGGGGAGCGTTATTGGAATTAAAATCTCCTGCCAGGGGATTGAACTTTGTAAAACCAAGCTAAACTTACCTTTCTAATAAACCCTAATTTAGAAAAAACATACCTTTCTCATTAACCTTGTCTCTTAATAAACATACAACCCAAATTAACTGTTGATCATATTTAACATATTTAACAACTGCCTGTAAGATTTTTCCCAAATATAACACATCCTCTTTAACTCAATGCCTCAACATGTCCAATTATCCACCACCCTCCTATGTTTTAGATGGAAATTGAAAGCCAATTTATTCCAGAAGCATACAGCCTTCAATAACCATTGTGACGTGTCACCAGCCACCTGAGCTGCCGCATCACCATGCGCAGGAGCTGAGACGTCACCACTGGCAGAGCTGTTGGTTCCACCACCTTCTGTCTCCTACCCATTATCCCATCGAATGTAAGTCCGGAAGTACAGTGTTTTCTCCACTCTGTACCAGACTTTACTTGTAAATTTTTAAAACTATAAAGTTTATTTTGAACACCTTTAATTATGTACATCACCATGAAAGTAATGGAGATATAAAAGTAAATAATAAATAATAGTAGTAATAATGATAATAATTATGAGAGCAAAGTACTGACAGAGAAGGAATGAGAGAAATGGAATCAGAGATAACAGTAATGATAGAGAATGATTGTAAAATATTATAAAAAGGGAGATTGAATGATAGATAAAAATAATGATAGATATGGAATGGTAGTTATAAAGAATAAAAGCTTAAAATGTGTTATGAGAGATATATGATATGTGCACACGATGCAGATTTAGTGCCGAACTGCAGCAGAAACGCTGAACTGCACTGTGATTACAGTACAATGTAAATCAATGTGAAAAAAAAGCTGTGCACATGGTGCAGAAAAATCTGCGCAGAAACGCTGCAGATTTCAAAGAAGTGCATGTCACTTCTTTTGTGCAGTTCTGCAGTGTTTCTGCACCCTCCATAATAGAAATCCATTGTTAAAAAAACCCCTCAAAAATCCATAAAAACGCACCTGCGGATTCTGCCAGGAGATGCAGATTTAGTGCAGATTTTATGCCGAAAATTCTGCACCAAATCTGCATCGTGTGCACACAGCCATAAAGATGTATAGACAAATAAAATGTAATAGTTAAACATAAATTTCAGAGATGTTTTATTAACTACTATTATTTGAATTCACTTTGTAATATTGACCCTTTCACACCTTTACTCTCCTTAGCTGTCCTTGTCTGCTCCTGCACTGTTATTTTCAAGGAAGTTCCTTGTAATAAAATCAGAAGGAGACATGTTTATTTATATGAGACATATAAATGATGTTTAGAAAGTTTTACAAACGTAACAAATGAAAGACTAACAAACTTTAATTTGTCAAAGCATTGTTTATTTAAACAATATTTATATTTTCCATTCTTTTTATTTTACTTTTATACGGTATTCTCTTGTGCTCTTGTCTTCTGCTCTTGTCCTGTGCTCTTTTCTTCTGCTCAAGTAAAGACCGATTCAATGACGTTCCTGGTACAGTAATAAAAAAGTAAAATAAAATAATATATAAATGAAAGCACATAGATACATATAATTAATTAGTTCGATAAAGCAAAATGATCATTTAGCAATATTTATGTGGATGTTAAATAACCCCTGGATATGTCATGGAGGGTCCGAATGAGGGGGGCATGACCGGAGCAGGTAGCGAGTGACAGTTTAGATTTGGGAAAATGCTGGTTTATGACAGGGTAAAGGGTGGGGAGCAGAGAGGTAGGAAGTATAGGATTGGTTAAATTGGAAGTGTTTTTTGGAAAAGTGACGTAGGACCGTGTAAAAAGGAGGATGGCCAAAGGGTGATAAAAAGGCCGCATGTAGGAGCCGTGATCAGATGTCGCTACCAAGACGGCTGAACATTAAACCACACCCACCCATCCCAGAGGAAAAGGACGACCGTGTAGCAGTAGCCTGAAGAGAAATTTTAATGAGGACCTTAATGAAATTTATTCCAAATATATATATATATATATATATATATGTGTGTGTAAATAAGGTATGAAATAATTAGCAAAAGAAATAAGGATAGATGTAATCTATATACATAATTGTCTAAGGGTCACTTCCGTCTGTCTGTCTGTCCTTCTGTCACGGATATTCATTGTTCCTGGCCTCTGTCTACCATGGAAATCCAAGTCACTGATTGGTCGCTGCGAAACAGCCACGATCAATCAGCGACGGGCACAGTGCGGAAGAAAATGGCCGCTCCTTACTCCCCGCAGTCAGTGTCAGGCGCACGCTCCACGCACTCACTGTCCCCAGCACTCCGCTCACCATAGTCAGTGGCCGGCGCACGCTCCCAGCACTGTGTCCCCGGCGCTACGCTCACCGCACTGTGTCCCCGGCGCTCCGCTCACCGTACTGTTTCCCCGGCGCTCCGCTGACCGCACACTCCATACTCCCCTCAGCTCACCGCTAACACAGGGTTAATGCCGGCGGTAACGCATTACGTTAACGCCGCTATTAACCCAGTGTGTCCCCAAACCGCGTAGGCAGCATCAATAGTAAAATAAAGTAATGTTAAAAATAATAATAATAATAATAAAAAAAAAAAAAAGCTATACTCACCCTCCGTTGTCCGCTGTGCCACTGTCGACCGCCGCCATCTTCCTTTCCCAGCGATGCTTTTCGAAATTACCCATAAGACCTAGTGGTATTGCGACAACGCTAAGTCATATGTGTAATTTCGCAATGCATCCTGGTAAAGGAAGATGGCGGCGGCCGCCCGCTCATCTGCACAGCGCCGTTGGATCCAAGGAAGCCGAGAGACAGGACGCTGAGGAGCAGCGACAAGAAGGGTGAGTATGTTCAACTCCAAGGGGCCCTCGGATCGTTAGGTGAGTATATTTCTTTTTAATTTTTTGAACCTGTGACAAACTTGGCTCGTTAATATACTACGTCACTGGGCAATATACTACATGGCTCTGTGCTGAATACTACAAGGCTGTGGAATATACTACGTCGCTATGTAATCTACTACGCGGCTCTGTGCTGTATACTACGTGACAGGCCAATATACTACGTGACAGGCCAATATACTACGTGACTGGGCAATATAGTACGTGACTGGGCAATATACTACGTGACTGGGCAATATACTACGTGGCTGGGCAATATACTACGTGACTGGGCAATATAGTACGTGGCTGGGCAATATACTATGTGACTGGGCAATATACTACGTGACTGGGCAATATACTACGTGGCTGGGCAATATACTACGTGACAGGCCAATATACTACGTGACTGGGCAATATACTATGTGACTGGGCAATATACTACGTGACTGGGCAATATACTACGTGACTGGGCAATATACTACGTGGCTGGGCAATATACTACGTGACTGGGCAATATACTACGTGACTGGGCAATATACTATGTGGCTGGGCAATATACTAAGTGGCTGGGCAATATACTATGTGACTGGGCAATATACTATGTGGCTGGGCAATATACTAAGTGGCTGGGCAATATACTATGTGGCTGGGCAATATACTAAGTGGCTGGGCAATATACTATGTGACTGGGCAATATACTATGTGGCTGGGCAATATACTAAGTGGCTGGGCAATATACTATGTGACTGGGCAATATACTACGTGACTGGGCAATATACTACGTGACTGGGCAATATACTACGTGGCTGGGCAATATACTACGTGACTGGGCAATATACTACGTGACTGGGCAATATACTATGTGGCTGGGCAATATACTACGTGACTGGGCAATATACTACGTGGCTGGGCAATATACTACGTGACAGGCCAATATACTACGTGACTGGGCAATATACTACGTGACTGGGCAATATACTACGTGACTGGGCAATATACTACGTGGCTGGGCAATATACTACGTGACAGGCCAATATACTACGTGACTGGGCAATATACTACGTGGCTGGGCAATATACTACGTGACTGGGCAATATACTACGTGACTGGGCAATATACTACGTGACAGGCCAATATACTACGTGACTGGGCAATATACTATGTGACTGGGCAATATACTACGTGACTGGGCAATATACTACGTGACTGGGCAATATACTACGTGGCTGGGCAATATACTACGTGACTGGGCAATATACTACGTGACTGGGCAATATACTATGTGGCTGGGCAATATACTATGTGGCTGGGCAATATACTACGTGGCTGGGCAATATACTATGTGGCTGGGCAATATACTATGTGGCTGGGCAATATACTACGTGACTGGGTAATATACTACGTGGCTGGGCAATATACTACGTGGCTGGGCAATATACTACGTGACTGGGCAATATACTATGTGGCTAGGCAATATACTAAGTGGCTGGGCAATATACTATGTGGCTGGGCAATATACTATGTGGCTGGGCAATATACTATGTGGCTGGGCAATATACTATGTGGCTGGGCAATATACTACGTGACTGGGCAATATACTACGTGGCTGGGCAATATACTACGTGACTGGGCAATATACTATGTGGCTGGGCAATATACTATGTGGGCTGGGCAATATACTACGTGGCTGGGCAATATACTACGTGGCTGGGCAATATACTATGTGGCTGGGCAATATACTATGTGGCTGGGCAATATACTACGTGACTGGGCAATATACTACGTGGCTGGGCAATATACTACGTGACTGGGCAATATACTATGTGGCTGGGCAATATACTATGTGGCTGGGCAATATACTACGTGGCTGGGCAATATACTACGTGACTGGGCAATATACTATGTGGCTGGGCAATATACTATGTGGCTGGGCAATATACTACGTGACTGGGCAATATACTATGTGGCTGGGCAATATACTACGTGGTTAGGCAATATACTATGTGACTGGGCAATATACTACGTGACTGGGCAATATACTACGTGGCTCTGTGCTGTATACTACATAGTTGGGCAATATACTACGTGACTGGGCAATATGCTACGTAAATGGTCAATATACTACATGGCCGGGCAATAGACTACGTGGCTCGGCAAAATCGTACGTGGCTGGGCAATATAGTATGTAAATGGTCGATACACTACGTGGCTGTGCAATATACTACGTGGACATGCATACTGTAGAATACCCGATGCATTTGCATCGGGACACCATCTAGTGACAGATAAGGACTGAGTCACCTTTACTTTTTTCAGCTCTGCTCTTATGGTCTTGTAATCCTAATCCAGTATCTCATAGTAACATAGTAACATAGTTAGTAAGGCCGAAAAAAGACATTTGTCCATCCAGTTCAGCCTATATTCCATCATAATAAATCCCCAGATCTACGTCCTTCTACAGAACCTAATAATTGTATGATACAATATTGTTCTGCTCCAGGAAGACATCCAGGCCTCTCTTGAACCCCTCGACTGAGTTCGCCATCACCACCTCCTCAGGCAAGCAATTCCAGATTCTCACTGCCCTAACAGTAAAGAATCCTCTTCTATGTTGGTGGAAAAACCTTCTCTCCTCCAGACGCAAAGAATGCCCCCTTGTGCCCGTCACCTTCCTTGGTATAAACAGATCCTCAGCGAGATATTTGTATTGTCCCCTTATATACTTATACATGGTTATTAGATCGCCCCTCAGTCGTCTTTTTTCTAGACTAAATAATCCTAATTTCGCTAATCTATCTGGGTATTGTAGTTCTCCCATCCCCTTTATTAATTTTGTTGCCCTCCTTTGTACTCTCTCTAGTTCCATTATATCCTTCCTGAGCACCGGTGCCCAAAACTGGACACAGTACTCCATGTGCGGTCTAACTAGGGATTTGTACAGAGGCAGTATAATGCTCTCATCATGTGTATCCAGACCTCTTTTAATGCACCCCATGATCCTGTTTGCCTTGGCAGCTGCTGCCTGGCACTGGCTGCTCCAGGTAAGTTTATCATTAACTAGGATCCCCAAGTCCTTCTCCCTGTCAGATTTACCCAGTGGTTTCCCGTTCAGTGTGTAATGGTGATATTGATTCCCTCTTCCCATGTGTATAACCTTACATTTATCATTGTTAAACCTCATCTGCCACCTTTCAGCCCAAGTTTCCAACTTATCCAGATCCATCTGTAGCAGAATACTATCTTCTCTTGTATTAACTGCTTTACATAGTTTTGTATCATCTGCAAATATCGATATTTTACTGTGTAAACCTTCTACCAGATCATTAATGAATATGTTGAAGAGAACAGGTCCCAATACTGACCCCTGCGGTACCCCACTGGTCACAGCGACCCAGTTAGAGACTATACCATTTATAACCACCCTCTGCTTTCTATCACTAAGCCAGTTACTAACCCATTTACACACATTTTCCCCCAGACCAAGCATTCTCATTTTGTGTACCAACCTCTTGTGCGGCACGGTATCAAACGCTTTGGAAAAATCGAGATATACCACGTCCAATGACTCACCGTGGTCCAGTCTATAGCTTACCTCTTCATAAAAACTGATTAGATTGGTTTGACAGGAGCGATTTCTCATAAACCCATGCTGATATGGAGTTAAACAGTTATTCTCATTGAGATAATCCAGAATAACATCCCTCAGAAACCCTTCAAATATTTTACCAACAATAGAGGTTAGACTTACTGGCCTATAATTTCCAGGTTCACTTTTAGAGCCCTTTTTGAATATTGGCACCACATTTGCTATGCGCCAGTCCTGCGGAACAGACCCTGTCGCTATAGAGTCCCTAAAAATAAGAAATAATGGTTTATCTATTACATTACTTAGTTCTCTTAGTACTCGTGGGTGTATGCCATCCGGACCCGGAGATTTATCTATTTTAATCTTATTTAGCCGGTTTCGCACCTCTTCTTGGGTTAGATTGGTGACTCTTAATATAGGGTTTTCATTGTTTCTTGGGATTTCACCTAGCATTTCATTTTCCACCGTGAATACCGTGGAGAAGAAGGTGTTTAATATGTTAGCTTTTTCCTCGTCATCTACAACCATTCTTTCCTCACTATTTTTTAAGGGGCCTACATTTTCAGTTTTTATTCTTTTACTATTGATATAGTTGAAGAACAGTTTGGGATTAGTTTTACTCTCCTTAGCAATGTGCTTCTCTGTTTCCTTTTTGGCAGCTTTAATTAGTTTTTTAGATAAAGTATTTTTCTCCCTATAGTTTTTTAGAGCTTCAATGGTGCCATCCTGCTTTAGTAGTGCAAATGCTTTCTTTTTACTGTTAATTGCCTGTCTTACTTCTTTGTTTAGCCACATTGGGTTTTTCCTATTTCTAGTCCTTTTATTCCCACAAGGTATAAACCGCTTACACTGCCTATTTAGGATGTTCTTAAACATTTCCCATTTATTATCTGTATTCTCATTTCTGAGGATATTGTCCCAGTCTACCAGATTAAGGGCATCTCTAAGCTGTTCAAACTTTGCCTTCCTAAAGTTCAATGTTTTTGTGACTCCCTGACAAGTCCCCCTAGTGAAAGACAGGTGAAACTGCACAATATTGTGGTCGCTATTTCCTAAATGCCCAACCACCTGCAGATTTGTTATTCTGTCAGGTCTATTAGATAGTATTAGGTCTAAAAGTGCTGCTCCTCTGGTTGGATTCTGCACCAATTGTGAAAGATAATTTTTCTTGGTTATTAGCAGAAACCTGTTGCCTTTATGGGTTTCACAGGTTTCTGTTTCCCAGTTAATATCCGGGTAGTTAAAGTCCCCCATAACCAGGACCTCATTATGGGTTGCAGCTTCATCTATCTGCTTTAGAAGTAGACTTTCCATGCTTTCTGTTATATTTGGGGGTTTGTAACAGACCCCAATGAGAATTTTGTTACCATTTTTCCCTCCATGAATTTCAACCCATATGGACTCGACATCCTCATTCCCTTCGCTAATATCCTCCCTTAAAGTGGACTTTAGACAAGACTTTACATAGAGACAAACCCCTCCTCCTCTCCGATTTTTACGATCCTTTCTAAACAGACTGTAACCCTGTAAGTTAACTGCCCAGTCATAGCTTTCATCTAACCATGTCTCGGTTATTCCCACTATGTCAAAGTTACCTGTAGATATTTCTGCTTCTAGTTCTTCCATCTTGTTTGTAAGGCTTCTGGCGTTTGCGAGCATGCAGTTTAGAGGATTTTGTTTTGTTCCAATCTCCTCACTGTGGATTGTTTTAGAAATGTTCTTACCTCCCTTCTGAGTATGTTTTCCTGGGTCGTCTTTGTTCGAGTCTAATGTTTTTCTTCCCGTCCCCTCTTCTTCTAGTTTAACGCCCTCCTGATGAGTGTAGCGAGTCTTCTGGCGAATGTGTGTTTCCCAGGTTTGTTGAGGTGTAGTCCGTCTCTGGCGAGGAGTCCATCATACCAGTAATTCACACCGTGGTCCAGGAATCCAAATCCTTGTTGTCTGCACCATCGTCTTAGCCAATTGTCTCCACATTCAATGATGTTCCTTTGAAAAAAAAATAGAAAGCTAATGTTACTTATGATGCATTTTTGAATCAGATAGGTCAATGTAATCTGGTCAGTAGAATAAATAAGATAGATTCAATGAGAGAGATAGATCGATAGATAGATAGTTAGATAGATAGATAGATCTAATTACGTAAATAGATAAAATAATCAGCGAGATACATGGAATTATATAGATACATAGAAGTAAAATGATAGATAGATGTAATGATAGATGGATATATAGAAACACTGAAAAATAAAATTGTCTGCGCAGAGGCTATTTTCACACGTTGTGGATTAACAGCGGATCAACTTTATTTTATTGCACAAAATCAAAGCAGATCAACAAGTGATTGACAGTACAAATTAAATGATTTTTTTGTAAAAAATGTGTGAATATGCTGCTGAAAATTAAGCCATTAATACACTGCGGATTAACCAATGGAGCATGGCATTAATTTTCCTGAATCTGCTTCCACTTTGTATCGATTCCATGTTAGAAATTGTCTTCTGTAAAACACCCAAAAGAAAGACAAAATAATCAGCAGTAAATCACCATTAACTCCACACATAATCCTGAAGATAAATACAAAAAAGTCAGCACCAACGTGATCTGGCAAGATATGCCTAAGCAGCACACAAATTTCCTGGCACAAATATGCAATATGTGCACGGACGCAAAAGGTACCACCAAACAATCAAAGGATATGTCGGCAGCTAATCAGTGATTATGTATATATATTACCCTGTTAGGCCTTGTTCCCACGTCAGTATTTTTTGATCAGTATTTGAATGCCAAAACAAGGAGTGGAACTTGCATAGAAAAACTAAAAGTGTAGGATTGACAACTGTCCTCTGTTTTGGAGACACTCCTGGTTTTGGCATACAAATACTGATCAAACACTACTGACGTGTGAATGAGGCCTTAACCACAGTGGATATATGGCACTGACGTCCAATTATCCAAACTGTATCAGGATTACAATAACAGATATCAAAACTTCATGAACCCATGGTGGAAAGCAAGTCCCGATGTTAGAAGTTTGACAGAGCCCCCCTCCCCCAAAAAAAAAAAAAACGGCGTGGGCTTCCGCGGAATTTTCTGCGCCAGAGGGGGAAAGCCGACAGCCGTGGACCAATATTCATAGCCTGCTATGAATATCAGCCCGCAGCTGTCTGCGTAGCCTTTAATGGCTATTAAAATAGGGTGACCCCCACCAAAAAAAAAATGACGTGGGGTCCCCCTATATTTTTTAGCCAGAAAGGCTACGCAGACAGCTGCGGGCTGATATTCATAGCCTAGAGAGGGTCCATGGATATTGGCCCCCTCCGGCTACAAATACCAGTGCGCAGCCGCCCCAGAAATGGCGCATCTATAAGATGCGCAACTTCCGGCACTTAGCCCCTCTCTTCCCACTCCCGTGTAGCGGTGGGATATGGGGTAATAAGGGGTTAATGTCACCTTGCTATCGTAAGGTGACATTAAGCCGGGTTAATAACGGAGAGGCGTCAATAAGACGCCTATCCGTTAGTAATCCAATGATAGTATTGGTTTAAAAAAAAACCACACACACATTTTTCCAAAAAATTTTTTTTTTAATATTCTTCTTTTGACCATACTTACCATAGTTCTGCACCTGTAAAAAAAGGAAACTAATAAACCGTATAGTACCTGTCTTCGACGGAGTCCAACAACTAACGAGTGTCCCACGATGATCTCCCCTATAGAACAGTGACATCGGGTGATGTCACTGCTGTATAGGACCCTCAGTGACACACTGTTGTTGCATGTTGTTGCATGTTGCATCATGTTGCATGTAGTCGCATGTATTTGCATGTCGCATGTAGTCGAATGTTGTTGCATGTCGCATCGTGTTGCATGTAGTCGCATGTATTTGCATGTCGCATGTAGTCGAATGTTGTTGCATGTCGCATCGTGTTGCATGTAGTCGCATGTAGTCGAATGTTGTTGCATGTTGTTGAATGTCGCACGTTGTTGCATGTCACATGTGGCATGTAGCCACATGTCGCATGTATTCGCATGCTGCCGCTTGTCGCATGTAGTGGCATGTTTCATGTTGTCGCATAGTCGCATGTGGTATGTAGTTTCATGTTGCATGTTGTTGCATGTGACAGTCGAATGTTGTTGCATGTCGCATGTTGTTGCATGTCGCATGTAGCAGCATGTTGTTGAATGTTGCATGTAGGCGCATGTTGCCGCATGTAGTATAATGTCACATGTAGTTGCTTGTTGTTGCATGTGACATGTAGTCACATGTTGTTGCATGTCGCATGTTGTTGCATGTAGCCGCATGTCGCATGTAGTGGCATGTTTCATGTTGTCGCATGTAGTCGCATGTGACATGTAGTTGCATGTTGTTGCATGTCGCATGTTGTTGCATGTGACATGCAGTTGCACGTTGTTGCACGTCGCATGTGGTGGCATTTGTTGCATGTTGCATGTACTCGCATGTCACATGTAGTCGCATGTTGTTGCATGTTGCTGCATGTGACATGTAGTCCCATGTTGTTGCATGTCGCATATAGTCTCATGTTGTTGCATGTTGTATGTGGTCGCATGTAGCCGCAAGTTGTGTAATGTTGCATGTAGTCGCATGTTGCCGCATGTCACATGTTTTTGCATGTCGCATGTTGTTGCATGTTACATGTAGTCGCATGTTGTTGCACGTCGCATGTAGTCGCATGTTGCCGCATGTGACATGTAGTCCCATGTTGTTGCATGTCACATATAGTCGCATGTTGCTGCATGTTGCATGCTGTTGCATGTCGTCGGATGTGGCATGTAGCCACATGTCGCATATCGTCGCATGTTTCATGTCGCATGTTGCTGCATGTGACATGCAGTCGCATGTTGTTGCATCTTGTTGCATATAGTCGCAGGTAGTTGCATGTCGCATGTAGTCGCATGAAGAATGTTGCATGTTGTCGCATGTAGCATGTTGCATGTAGTTTTGTGTCGCATGTAGTCGCATGTAGTCTGATGTTGCATGTCAAACTTAGTATGTTGAAAGTCGTATGTTGCATGTCAAATGTGGTAGGTTGCAAGTCATATATCGCTGGGTGAATGTCACGGTGTTTATGTTGCAGGGTGTATGTTGTATGTAATTTGCTGGTAGATAGATAAATAGATAAAAAGAAGGAATAAGAAAGTTAGAAGTTATAACATCAATAGAATGTGTTGGCTAGCAGAAAAGAGATAGATAGATAGATAATAGATAGATATAAAGAACGATAGATAGATAATAGATAGATCGAAATATTGATAGATAGATAGAAAGAACGATAGATAGATAATAGCTAGATAGAAAGATCGATATATATATATAAGAGATATATACAGATAGAAAGAACAATAGATAGATAATAGATAGATATAAAGATCGATAGATAGATAATAGATAGAACGAACGATAGATAGATAATAGATAGATAGATAGATAGATAGATAGATAGATAGAAAGATAGATAGAAATAACGATAGGTAATAGATAGATAATAGATAAATAGATACATAGATAGATAGTTAGAAAGAATGATAGATAATAGATAGATAATAGATAAATAGATACAAAGATAGATAGTTAGATAGATAGAATTTTCGATAGATAGATAATAGATTGATAGAAAGATCGATAGATTGAAAGAACAATAGATAGAGAATAGATAGATAGATAGATTGATAGATAGTTAGATACATAGATAGATAATAGATAGATGATAGATAGTTAGATAGATGATAGATAGTTAGATAGATAATAGATAGATAATAGATAGTTAGATACATAGATAGATAGATAGATAGATAGATACATAGATAGATAGATAGATAGATAGATAGGTAGAAAGAAGGATAGATAGATAATAGATAGATAGAAAGAAAGAACGATAGATAGATAGGTAGGTAGGTAAGCGATTTTGGCACAAAACTTACGATCGCAGGTGGGGCTGAGAAACTGTTGCCGGCATCCAGCTATACAGTATGCGCATATGACCACTTCCGGGGCACACAGGTAAAAGTGCCGGCCCGCGCATGCGCAGTAATGTCAATTATGATATGCCCACAGTTGGGCAAACCATAATACGCAGGCGCCAAATTATACGTTACTGCGCAGGCGCTAAGCACAACGCTGACGGCGGGAATAAAATTCGCAGGGAAACGCAAGAGGTGGGGGAGGAACCGCAACTTATCAACGCCCATCTGACCAGACCTGACTGAGTGACAGCACCAAACGGCGACTTTCAAAAGGTATTTCGGCAAGATAGGTGCGGAATAAAAGCACAAAGAAGACAGTAATGTAAAGCACAGCTCTGGCCCTAGTTAATGCCATTTTTATCTCATCTTTAAAATACGGGGTGACAGGTTCCCTTTAATATATATACATATATGTGTCTGCTGACATATATATATATATATATATATATATATATATATATATATATAGACAGTATATATGTTTTTTTTTTTTTTACACATGGATCCCTTGTATATCCGTATGTCGGTTTTGCAAGCCTGCGATAAAAACACGCAGTACGGATGACATACGGATTACATACGGAGGATGCCATACGCAAAAAACACTGAAACACCCTGCCTACGGAGGAGCTACGGACCACTATTTTCGGGACTTTTCAGCGTATTACGGCCGTAATATACGGACCGTATTTTCATACGCTGAGTGTGAAGCCGGCCTAAACCAGCAATGTCTTTTTTTTTTTCTTTGCTGCAACTGCACTTCACACGGCTCTGCACCGCGGACTTCGTGGACCCGCCGACCCACAGCAAAACTTCGTAACCCCGCCGAGTTACCGCCAGACGCCTTCAGTCTTCGTGGCCCCGCCGAGCCACAGCAAGTCGATCACGGATGAAAAAAATGAAATACATGGACTCGCTGGTCCACAGCAAACACCTGCACACGTGCTTTATAGAAAAAAAAACAGTCTTTCACTGACCCCAGTCAGTACCGCACAGACTCTGGTCTGTTACACACCCGGCTTTAACATAGCCCAAAAACAGTTTTTCACTGATCCCGACCAGCATAATTCACGGTTTTCAGACCGTCACCCTTTGACAACTTCACAGGTTCCTGGACACCCCTCGGCCTCTGAGGGACCCAGACACAACAGTTTTCTTCCACTCTGACCCCGGTCAGTACACACGGACACCTGTCCGTTACCTGTTGGTGCCGGCCACACAGGTTCCCGGATCCCTCTTCTCCTCAGAGGTATCCATAAACTGCAGTTCTCACTGACCCCGGTCAATATTTACACACGGTTTTCAAGACCGTTACCCGTCATTGCCGCACAGGTTCCTGGGACCCTCTTCTCCTCGAAGGTATCCCACCAATAACAATTCTCACTGACCCCGGTCAGTATTTACTCACGGTTTTCAAGACCGTCCACTCTTCTGGCTCAGACCAGCCAGCGCTGCAACATGTGCTCCTTGGATCTTTTGCCCACATTCGAAACACCAATTGTAGCGTTTCACCCGCTACGGGTCTTGGGGCTACTCGCTTGGCAGCAGGATAAACACTTCAGGCACGATATCTCACACATATCAGTCCATATGGTTTATTCAAACTCCGCATAAACCAGACAGGGTACAGTCCATTTCATTACAGCCATGAAACATTAGACAGTTCACGTAGCAGATAGGCTTCTCTGCTGTATATTATAATCCTGTTGTCCGGGGTTACTGCTCAAAAGTTCCACTCCTTACACTGACTTCAGGTCAGTCCCAGGTCCTCAACACAGACCGTCCAGGACTACGGTCCCCAGGTGCTTCCAGGACGACTCCACTCCCAAGAGACTCCAACACCGACCGTCCGTGCTATGTCCAGCATGCAGGCTCTCCAGCCTGGAATGGCCACTGTGTGCTTCCAGGACATCGTCCCCACCTGGAACCGTCCAACACACAGGCCACTCTGCAGTGTCCAGCCTGACAGACACTCACACTCTCACCATGTGCTACACACACCTCCTTTACATAGGTGTAACTACGCCCAGGTACCTGTCACATGGCTAGTCAGGTGAGCGTGACATCACCACAGGTCCTTACACACAAAACCATTTACGTGTTTAGACACGCCTCTTTGGATGGATTTGTAGGTGACTGAACCCACCCATCTCTCCAATCACCTGGAAGCCTTCCCAATGTAAACAAACCCCTCAGCAGTAGATCTACTTGAGCAAAACATACCCAGGCTTCCATCACAGGGCCACCCACCTCTGCGATACATACCGTATATACTCGAGTATAAGCCGACCCGAGTATAAGCCGACCCCCCTAATTTTGCCACAAAAAACTGGGAAAACTTATTGACTCGAGTATAAGCCTAGGGTAGAAAATGCAGCAGCTACCGGTGAATTTCAAAAATAAAAATAGATGCTCCATACCGTTCATTATTGCCCCATAGATGCTCCATATACAACTGAGCTATATAGAATGCTCTGCACCTTTGATTATGGCCCCATAAATGCTCCTTATAATGTTGTGCCATATATGCTCTGCACCTTTGATTATGGCCCCATAAATGCTCCTTATAATGTTGTGCCATATATGCTCTGCACCTTTGATTATGGCCCCATAGATGCTCCTTATAATGTTGTGCCATATATGCTCTGCACCTTTGATTATGGCCCCATAAATGCTCCTTATAATGTTGTGCCATATATGCTCTGCACCTTTGATTATGGCCCGATAAATGCTCCTTATAATGTTGTGCCATATATGCTCTGCACCTTTGATTATGGCCCCATAGGTGCTCCTTATAATGTTGTGCCATATATGCTCTGCACCTTTGATTATGGCCCCATAGATGCTCCTTATAATGTTGTGCCATATATAATGCTCTGCACCTTTGATTATGGCCCCATAAATGCTCCTTATAATGTTGTGCCATATATGCTCTGCACCTTTGATTATGGCCCCATAGATGCTCCTTATAATGTTGTGCCATATATGCTCTGCACCTTTGATTATGGCCCCATAGATGCTCCTTATAATGTTGTGCCATATATAATGCTCTGCACCTTTGATTATGGCCCCATAAATGCTCCTTATAATGTTGTGCCATATATGCTCTGCACCTTTGATTATGGCCCCATAGATGCTCCTTATAATGTTGTGCCATATATGCTCTGCACCTTTGATTATGGCCCCATAGATGCTCCTTATAATGTTGTGCCATATATAATGCTCTGCACCTTTGATTATGGCCCCATAGATGCTCCTTATAATGTTGTGCCATATATAATGCTCTGCACCTTTGATTATGGCCCCATAGGTGCTCCTTAGAATGCTGTGCCCCATATATGCTCTGCACCTTTATGGCCCCATAGATGCTCCTTATAATGCTGTGCCCCATATATGCTCTGCACCTTTATGGCCCCATAGATGCTCCTTATAATGCTGTGCCCCATATATGCTCTGCACCTTTATGGCCCCATAGATGCTCCTAATAATGCTGTGCCCCATATATGCTCTGCACCTTTATGGCCCCATAGGTGCTCCTAATAATGCTGTGCCCCATATATGCTCTGCACCTTTATGGCCCCATAGGTGCTCCTTATAATGCTGTGCCCCATATATGCTCTGCACCTTTATGGCCCCATAGGTGCTCCTTATAATGCTGTGCCCCATATATGCTCTGCACCTTTATGGCCCCATAGATGCTCCTAATAATGCTGTGCCCCATATATGCTCTGCACCTTTATGGCCCCATAGGTGCTCCTTATAATGCTGTGCCCCATATATGCTCTGCACCTTTATGGCCCCATAGATGCTCCTTATAATGCTGTGCCCCATATATGCTCTGCACCTTTATGGCCCCATAGATGCTCCTTATAATGCTGTGCCCCATATATGCTCTGCACCTTTATGGCCCCATAGATGCTCCTTATAATGCTGTGCCCCATATATGCTCTGCACCTTTATGGCCCCATAGATGCTCCTTATAATGCTGTGCCCCATATATGCTCTGCACCTTTATGGCCCCATAGGTGCTCCTTATAATGCTGTGCCCCATATATGCTCTGCACCTTTATGGCCCCATAGGTGCTCCTTATAATGCTGTGCCCCATATATGCTCTGCACCTTTATGGCCCCATAGGTGCTCCTTATAATGCTGTGCCCCATATATGCTCTGCACCTTTATGGCCCCATAGGTGCTCCTTATAATGCTGTGCCCCATATATGCTCTGCACCTTTATGGCCCCATAGGTGCTCCTTATAATGCTGTGCCCCATATATGCTCTGCACCTTTATGGCCCCATAGGTGCTCCTTATAATGCTGTGCCCCATATATGCTCTGCACCTTTATGGCCCCATAGGTGCTCCTTATAATGCTGTGCCCCATATATGCTCTGCACCTTTATGGCCCCATAGGTGCTCCTTATAATGCTGTGCCCCATATATGCTCTGCACCTTTATGGCCCCATAGGTGCTCCTTATAATGCTGTGCCCCATATATGCTCTGCACCTTTATGGCCCCATAGGTGCTCCTTATAATGCTGTGCCCCATATATGCTCTGCACCTTTATGGCCCCATAGGTGCTCCTTATAATGCTGTGCCCCATATATGCTCTGCACCTTTATGGCCCCATAGGTGCTCCTTATAATGCTGTGCCCCATATATGCTCTGCACCTTTATGGCCCCATAGGTGCTCCTTATAATGCTGTGCCCCATATATGCTCTGCACCTTTATGGCCCCATAGGTGCTCCTTATAATGCTGTGCCCCATATATGCTCTGCACCTTTATGGCCCCATAGGTGCTCCTTATAATGCTGTGCCCCATATATGCTCTGCACCTTTATGGCCCCATAGGTGCTCCTTATAATGCTGTGCCCCATATATGCTCTGCACCTTTATGGCCCCATAGGTGCTCCTTATAATGCTGTGCCCCATATATGCTCTGCACCTTTATGGCCCCATAGGTGCTCCTTATAATGCTGTGCCCCATATATGCTCTGCACCTTTATGGCCCCATAGGTGCTCCTTATAATGCTGTGCCCCATATATGCTCTGCACCTTTATGGCCCCATAGGTGCTCCTTATAATGCTGTGCCCCATATATGCTCTGCACCTTTATGGCCCCATAGGTGCTCCTTATAATGCTGTGCCCCATATATGCTCTGCACCTTTATGGCCCCATAGGTGCTCCTTATAATGCTGTGCCCCATATATGCTCTGCACCTTTATGGCCCCATAGGTGCTCCTTATAATGCTGTGCCCCATATATGCTCTGCACCTTTATGGCCCCATAGGTGCTCCTTATAATGCTGTGCCTCATATATGCTCTGCACCTTTATGGCCCCATAGGTGCTCCTTATAATGCTGTGCCCCATATATGCTCTGCACCTTTATGGCCCCATAGGTGCTCCTTATAATGCTGTGCCCCATATATGCTCTGCACCTTTATGGCCCCATAGGTGCTCCTTATAATGCTGTGCCCCATATATGCTCTGCACCTTTATGGCCCCATAGGTGCTCCTTATAATGCTGTGCCCCATATATGCTCTGCACCTTTATGGCCCCATAGGTGCTCCTTATAATGCTGTGCCCCATATATGCTCTGCACCTTTATGGCCCCATAGGTGCTCCTTATAATGCTGTGCCCCATATATGCTCTGCACCTTTATGGCCCCATAGGTGCTCCTTATAATGCTGTGCCCCATATATGCTCTGCACCTTTATGGCCCCATAGGTGCTCCTTATAATGCTGTGCCCCATATATGCTCTGCACCTTTATGGCCCCATAGGTGCTCCTTATAATGCTGTGCCCCATATAATGCTCTGCACCTTTATGGCCCCATAGGTGCTCCTTATAATGCTGTGCCCCATATATGCTCTGCACCTTTATGGCCCCATAGGTGCTCCTTATAATGCTGTGTCCCATATATGCTCTGCACCTTTATGGCCCCATAGGTGCTCCTTATAATGCTGTGCCCCATATATGCTCTGCACCTTTATGGCCCCATAGGTGCTCCTTATAATGCTGTGCCCCATATATGCTCTGCACCTTTATGGCCCCATAGGTGCTCCTTATAATGCTGTGCCCCATATATGCTCTGCACCTTTATGGCCCCATAGGTGCTCCTTATAATGCTGTGCCCCATATATGCTCTGCACCTTTATGGCCCCATAGGTGATCCTTAGAATGCTGTGCCCCATATATGCTCTGCACCTTTATGGCCCCATAGGTGCTCCTTATAATGCTGTGCCCCATATAATGCTCTGCACCTTTATGGCCCCATAGGTGCTCCTTATAATGCTGTGCCCCATATATGCTCTGCACCTTTATGGCCCCATAGGTGCTCCTTATAATGCTGTGCCCCATATATGCTCTGCACCTTTATGGCCCCATAGGTGCTCCTTATAATGCTGTGCCCCATATATGCTCTGCACCTTTATGGCCCCATAGGTGCTCCTTATAATGCTGTGCCCCATATATGCTCTGCACCTTTATGGCCCCATAGGTGCTCCTTATAATGCTGTGCCCCATATATGCTCTGCACCTTTATGGCCCCATAGGTGCTCCTTATAATGCTGTGCCCCATATATGCTCTGCACCTTTATGGCCCCATAGGTGCTCCTTAGAATGCTGTGCCCCATATATGCTCTGCACCTTTATGGCCCCATAGGTGCTCCTTATAATGCTGTGCCCCATATATGCTCTGCACCTTTATGGCCCCATAGGTGCTCCTTATAATGCTGTGCCCCATATATGCTCTGCACCTTTATGGCCCCATAGGTGCTCCTTAGAATGCTGGGCCCCATATATGCTCTGCACCTTTATGGCCCCATAGATGCTCCTTATAATGCTGTGCCCCATATATGCTCTGCACCTTTATGGCCCCATAGGTGCTCCTTAGAATGCTGGGCCCCATATATGCTCTGCACCTTTATGGCCCCATAGATGCTCCTTATAATGCTGTGCCCCATATATGCTCTGCACCTTTATGGCCCCATAGGTGCTCCTTATAATGCTGTGCCCCATATATGCTCTGCACCTTTATGGCCCCATAGGTGCTCCTTAGAATGCTGTGCCCCATATATGCTCTGCACCTTTATGGCCCCATAGGTGCTCCTTATAATGCTGTGCCCCATATATGCTCTGCACCTTTATGGCCCCATAGGTGATCCTTAGAATGCTGGGCCCCATATATGCTCTGCACCTTTATGGCCCCATAGATGCTCCTTATAATGCTGTGCCCCATATATGCTCTGCACCTTTATGGCCCCATAGGTGCTCCTTATAATGCTGTGCCCCATATATGCTCTGCACCTTTATGGCCCCATAGGTGATCCTTAGAATGCTGGGCCCCATATATGCTCTGCACCTTTATGGCCCCATAGATGCTCCTTATAATGCTGTGCCCCATATATGCTCTGCACCTTTATGGCCCCATAGGTGCTCCTTATAATGCTGTGCCCCATATATGCTCTGCACCTTTATGGCCCCATAGGTGCTCCTTAGAATGCTGTGCCCCATATATGCTCTGCACCTTTATGGCCCCATAGATGCTCCTTATAATGCTGTGCCCCATATATGCTCTGCACCTTTATGGCCCCATAGGTGCTCCTTAGAATGCTGGGCCCCATATATGCTCTGCACCTTTATGGCCCCATAGATGCTCCTTATAATGCTGTGCCCCATATATGCTCTGCACCTTTATGGCCCCATAGGTGCTCCTTATAATGCTGTGCCCCATATATGCTCTGCACCTTTATGGCCCCATAGGTGCTCCTTAGAATGCTGTGCCCCATATATGCTCTGCACCTTTATGGCCCCATAGGTGCTCCTTATAATGCTGTGCCCCATATATGCTCTGCACCTTTATGGCCCCATAGATGCTCCTTATAATGCTGTGCCCCATATATGCTCTGCACCTTTATGGCCCCATAGATGCTCCTTATAATGCTGTGCCCCATATATGCTCTGCACCTTTATGGCCCCATAGGTGCTCCTTATAATGCTGTGCCCCATATATGCTCTGCACCTTTATGGCCCCATAGGTGCTCCTTAGAATGCTGTGCCCCATATATGCTCTGCACCTTTATGGCCTCATAGGTGCTCCTTAGAATGCTGGGCCCCATATATGCTCTGCACCTTTATGGCCCCATAGATGCTCCTTATAATGCTGTGCCCCATATATGCTCTGCACCTTTATGGCCCCATAGGTGCTCCTTAGAATGCTGGGCCCCATATATGCTCTGCACCTTTATGGCCCCATAGGTGCTCCTTATAATGCTGTGCCCCATATATGCTCTGCACCTTTATGGCCCCATAGGTGCTCCTTAGAATGCTGTGCCCCATATATGCTCTGCACCTTTATGGCCCCATAGGTGCTCCTTATAATGCTGTGCCCCATATATGCTCTGCACCTTTATGGTCCCATAGATGATCCTTATAATGCTGTGCCCCATATATGCTCTGCACCTTTATGGCCCCATAGATGCTCCTTATAATGCTGTGCCCCATATATGCTCTGCACCTTTATGGCCCCATAGGTGCTCCTTATAATGCTGTGCCCCATATATGCTCTGCACCTTTATGGCCCCATAGGTGCTCCTTAGAATGCTGTGCCCCATATATGCTCTGCACCTTTATGGCCCCATAGGTGCTCCTTAGAATGCTGGGCCCCATATATGCTCTGCACCTTTATGGCCCCATAGATGCTCCTTATAATGCTGTGCCCCATATATGCTCTGCACCTTTATGGCCCCATAGGTGCTCCTTAGAATGCTGGGCCCCATATATGCTCTGCACCTTTATGGCCCCATAGGTGCTCCTTATAATGCTGTGCCCCATATATGCTCTGCACCTTTATGGCCCCATAGGTGCTCCTTAGAATGCTGTGCCCCATATATGCTCTGCACCTTTATGGCCCCATAGGTGCTCCTTAGAATGCTGTGCCCCATATATGCTCTGCACCTTTATGGCCCCATAGGTGCTCCTTATAATGCTGTGCCCCATATATGCTCTGCACCTTTATGGCCCCATAGGTGCTCCTTAGAATGCTGGGCCCCATATATGCTCTGCACCTTTATGGCCCCATAGGTGCTCCTTATAATGCTGTGCCCCATATATGCTCTGCACCTTTATGGCCCCATAGATGCTCCTTATAATGCTGTGCCCCATATATGCTCTGCACCTTTATGGCCCCATAGGTGCTCCTTAGAATGCTGGGCCCCATATATGCTCTGCACCTTTATGGCCCCATAGGTGCTCCTTAGAATGCTGTGCCCCATATATGCTCTGCACCTTTATGGCCCCATAGGTGCTCCTTAGAATGCTGTGCCCCATATATGCTCTGCACCTTTATGGCCCCATAGGTGCTCCTTAGAATGCTGTGCCCCATATATGCTCTGCACCTTTATGGCCCCATAGGTGCTCCTTAGAATGCTGCTGGTGCTGCCATAAAAAAAAATCACATACTCACCTCTCTTGCTCAGGATGCCAGCGCTTTCAATATTTACCTGCTCCTCGTGCGGCTCCGTCTCCAGCACTGACGCTCAGCAGAGGGCGCGCACTGACTACGTCACCGCGCCCTCTAACCTGAGCGTCACTGCTAGAGGACGCTGCAGACGGAGCCGCAGCGGAGCGAGGAGCAGGTAATTATAGCGCTGCGCTCCCCTTACCTGCTCCTGGCGCGGTCCCTGCAGTCCCTGGCTTCTTCCTGTAATTGAGCGGTCACATGGCACCGATCATTACAGAAATGAATATGCGGCTCCTCCCCTATGGGGGTGGAGCTGCCTATTCATGACTGTAATGAGCGGTGCCATGTGACCGCTCAGTACAGGAAGAATCTGCAGCGCCGGAGAAGCCAGGGACTGCAGGGACCGCGCTGGGAGCAGGTAAGTATGATTACACAGCCCCCGCTCTCCCTCCCCTGCTGACACCCGGGTATATGACTCGAGTATAAGCCGAGAGGGGGACTTTCAGCCCAAAAAATGGGCTGAAAATCTCGGCTTATACTCGAGTATGTACGGTACCATCCATCATTCACATGACCAGTCGCTATGCTACAGTATGTACTGTTTGTTTTTTTTTACTTTTACAATGGTAACCAGGGTAAACATCGGGTTACTAAGTGCGGCCCTGCACTTAGTAACCCAATGTTTACCCTGGTTACCAGTGAAGACATCGCTGGATCGGCGTCACACACGCAGATTCAGCGATGTCAGCGGGTGATCAGCGACCAAACAAAAAGGTCCTGATCATTCCCAACGATCTCCCAGCAGGGGCCTGATCGTTGGTCGCTGTCACGCATAACAATTTCGTTAACGATATCGTTGCTACGTCACAAAAAGCAACGATATCGTTAACGAAATCGTTATGTGTGAAGGTACCTTAAAAGCCGGTAATTCAATTGCCTGCTTTTGCTATTTCCCTACCAAACCCGACAGGATATGAGACATGGTTTCATACAGTAAACCATTTCATATCTATTATATTTTTACATATCCCTCACTATTAATGTTTCAAGTGTTTTTGTGTAAAATTTGGGGGCTCTAGGTGTTAAATTAAAGGGGTAATTCACTGAAAAAACTGGCGTGGGCTCCTGCGCAATTTTCTCTGCCAGAGTGGGAAAGCCAGAGACTGAGGGCAGATATTAATAGCCTAGAGAGGGACCATGGTTATTGGCCCCTCCTGGCTAAAAACATCTACCCCCAGCCACCCCAGAAAAGGCACATCTGGAAGATGCACCTATTCTAGCACTTAGCCTCTCTCTTCCCACTTCCCTGTAGTGGTGAGATATGGGGTAATAAGGGGTTAATGTCACCTTGCTATTGTAAGGTGACATTAAGCCTGGTTAATAATGGAGAGATGTCAATAAGACACCTATCCATTATTAATCCAATAGTAGTAAAGGGTTAAAAAAAAAAACACACATTAAGAATAAAGTATTTTAATGAAATAAATAGACACATTGGGTTTTATTTTTATTTAGCCTGGAGCGGCTGCATTAGAAGGCTCCTGGTTGTAAATGTATTTAACCCCTTCAGATGGATTTACAACGTGGGACATGACTGTACGGAGGACAGGTATGGGATATTGTTGCTTTTTTATTTTCCTTTTTTTACAGGAGAACGAGGGTCGTCAGTTGGATTGAGCGTACAAATAAAGATAATAAAACCCCATGTGTTTATTTCATTAAAGGGAACCTGTCACCCCGAAAATCGCGGGTGAGGTAAGCCCACCGGCATCAGGGGCTTATCTACAGCATTCTGTAATGCTGTAGATAAGCCCCGATGTTACCTGAAAAAGGAGAAAAAGACGTTAGATTATACTCACCCAGGGGCGGTCCTGCTGCTGGTCCGGTCGGATGGGTGTCTCTGGTCCGCTGCGGCGCCTTCCATCTTCATTCCAAGACGTTCTCTTCTGATCTTCAGCCACGGCTCCGGCACAGGCGTACTTTGTCTGCCCTGTTGAGGGCAGAGCAAAGTACTGCAGTGCGCAGGCGCCGAGCCTCTCTGACCTTTCCGGCGCCTGCGCACTGCAGTACTTTGTTCTGCCCTCAATAGGGCAGACAAAGTACGCCTGCGCCGGAGCCGTGGCTGAAGATCAGAAGAGGACGTCTTGGAATGAAGATGGGAGGCGCCGCAGCGGACCAGAGACACCCATCTGACCGGACCAGCGGCTGGGTGAGTATAATCTAACGTCTTTTTCTCCTTTTTCAGGTAACATCGGGGGCTTATCTACAGCGTTACAGAATGCTGTACATAAGCCCCTGATTCCGGTGGGCTTACCTCACCCGCGATTTTCGGGGTGACAGGTTCCCTTTAAAATACTTTTTTTCTTAATATTTTTTTAAAAATTTTTAATCTTTTCCAGCGGACGGTCTCTCTCTCTCTCTCTTGGAACCAGGAACACAAAAAATACATGCACATTAAGGAACACCGGATCCGTCTAAAAAACGGATCCGGCGCATCAGTTTTTCGCAAAAAAAAGTCGGATCCGTTTTTTACAACATTAGCCGGATTTAGCCTGACACAAAAAACCTGATGTGTGAAAGTAGCCTTAGATTGTTCGCCCCCCCCTGAGCTGAACCCCTAGCTACGCCCTGTCTTAGCCCCTCTACATGTAGTAACATCCTGCAGCACCTCCCTCCTCTACATACAGGGCCATCCGACAGTACATCACTCCTGATCGTCCCTATACACATGCTCATCCAGTAGCACATCCTGCCTCTATATACAGTAACATCCGCAGTGCATCACTCCTGATCGCCCCTATACACATGCTCATCCTGTAGCACATCCTGCCTCTATATACAGTACCATCCGCAGTGCATCACTCCTGATCGCCCCTATACACATGCTCATCCTTTAGCACATCCTGTCTCTATATAGAGGGCCATCCGGGAGTACATCACTCCTGATCGCCCCCCTACACATGCTCATCCAGTAGCACATCCTGCCTCTATATACAGAACCATCCGCAGTGCATCACTCCTGATCGCCCCTATAAACATGCTCATCCTGTAGCACATCCTGCCTCTATATACAGTACCATCCGCAGTGCATCACTCCTGGTCGCCCTATACACATGCTCATCCTGTAGCACATCCTGCCTTTATATACAAGGCCATCCGACAGTACATCACTCCTGATCGTCCCTATACACATGCTCATCCAGTAGCACATCCTGCCTCTATATACAGTAACATCCGCAGTGCATCACTCCTGATCGCCCCTATACACATGCTCATCCTGTAGCATATCCTGCCTCTATATACAGTACCATCCGCAGTGCATCACTCCTGATCGCCCCTATACACATGCTCATCCTTTAGCACATCCTGTCTCTATATAGAGGGCCATCCGGGAGTACATCACTCCTGATCGCCCCCCTACACATGCTCATCCAGTAGCACATCCTGCCTCTATATACAGAACCATCCGCAGTGCATCACTCCTGATCGCCCCTATACACATGCTCATCCTGTAGCACATCCTGCCTCTATATACAGTACCATCCGCAGTGCATCACTCCTGGTCGCCCTATACACATGCTCATCCTGTAGCACATCCTGCCTTTATATACAAGGCCATCCGACAGTACATCACTCCTGATCGTCCCTATACACATGCTCATCCAGTAGCACATCCTGCCTCTATATACAGTAACATCCGCAGTGCATCACTCCTGATCGCCCCTATACACATGCTCATCCTGTAGCACATCCTGCCTCTATATACAGTACCATCCGCAGTGCATCACTCCTGATCGCCCCTATACACATGCTCATCCTTTAGCACATCCTGTCTCTATATAGAGGGCCATCCGGGAGTACATCACTCCTGATCGTCCCCCTACACATGCTCATCCAGTAGCACATCCTGCCTCTATATACAGAACCATCCGCAGTGCATCACTCCTGATCGCCCCTATACACATGCTCATCCTGTAGCACATCCTGCCTCTATATACAGTACCATCCGCAGTGCATCACTCCTGGTCGCCCTATACACATGCTCATCCTGTAGCACATCCTGCCTTTATATACAAGGCCATCCGGGAGTACATCACTCCTGATCGCCCCTATACACATGCTCATCCTGCACTATTTAGAGAATTAAAGGAAATAGGTATTGATGAGGCATTAAATAAATACTGAAAATTAAATAAAGTCTGTAAAAAGCAAATCAAGGCAGCAAAGATTGAGACAGAGAGACTCATTGCCAGACAGAGTAAAAATAATCCCAAAATATTCTTTAACTACGTAAATAGTAAGAAACTAAAAAATGATAGTGTTGGCCCCCTTAAAAATAGTCTGGGTGAAATGATGGATGAGGATGAGGAAAAAGCCAATATGCTAAATAACTTTTTTTTATCAGTATTTACAAAAGAAAATCCCATGGCAGACAATATTATCAGTGATAATAAAAATTCCACATTAAGTGTCACCTGCTTAACCCAGCAGGAAGTACGGCGGCGTCTAAAATCACTAAAATTGACAAATCTCCGGGCCCAGATGGGATACACCCCCGAGTACTGCAGGAATTAAGTACAGTCATTGATAGACCATTATTTTTAATCTTTAAAGACTCCATAATAACAGGGTCTGTACCACAGGACTGGCGTATAGCAAATGTGATGCCAATATTCAAAAAGGGGACAAAAACTGAACTCGGTAATTATAGGCCAGTAAGCTTAACCTCTACTGTGGGTAAAATCCTGGAGGGCATTCTAAGGGATGCTATACTGGAGTATCTGAAGAGGAATAACCTCATGACCCAGTATCAGCACGGGTTTACTAGGGACCGTTCATGTCAGACTAATCTGATCTGCTTCTATGAAGAGGTAAGTTCCGGACTGGACCAAGGGAACCCAGTGGATGTAGTGTATATGGACTTTTCAAAAGCTTTTGATACGGTGCCACACAAAAGGTTAATACATAAAATGAGAATAATGGGGATAGGGGAAAATATGCGTAAGTGGGTTGAGAGCTGTCTCAGGGATAGGAAACAAAGGGTGGTTATTAATGGAGCACACTCGGACTGGGTAGCAGTTAGCAGAGGGGTACCACAGGGGTCAGTATTGGGCCCTCTTCTTTTTAACATATTTATTAATGACCTTGTAGGGGGCATTCAGAGTAGAATTTCAATATTTGCAAATGACACTAAACTCTGCAGGGTAATCAATACAGGAGAGGACAATTTTATATTACAGGATGATTTATGTAAACTAGAAGCTTGGGCTGATAAATGGCAAATGAGCTTTAATGGGGATAAATGTAAGGTCATGCACTTGGGTAGAAGTAATAAGATGTATAACTATGTGCTTAATTCTAAAACTCTGGGCAAAACCGTCAATGAAAAAGACCTGGGAGTATGGGTGGATGAAAAACTCATATTCAGTGGCCAGTGTCAGGCAGCTGCTACTAAGGCAAATAAAATAATGGGATGCATTAAAAGAGGCATAGATGCTCATGAGGAGAACATAATTGTACCTATATACAAGTCACTTGTTCGACCACACTTAGAATACTGTGCACAGTTCTGGTCTCCGGTGTATAAGAAAGACATAGCTGAACTGGAGCGGGTGCAGAGAAGAGCGACCAAGATTATTAGAGGATTGGGGGGTCTGCAATACCAAGATAGGTTATTACACTTGGGGCTATTTAGTTTGGAAAAACAAATACTAAAGGTACCGTCACACTCAGCGACGCTGCAGCGATATAGACAACGAGCCGATCGCTGCAGCGTCGCTATTTAGGTCGCTGTAGAGATGTCAAACACAGCAGCTCCAGAACGATGCAGGAGCGATCCAGTGACGTAACGGCGACTCACTTATAGTTGTAGCTGGTTGTTAGCTCCATGTAAAACATGTTATAGTGTAACAATGTTATAGTGTAAAAAAAAAATATTCACATGTGTAAAAAAAATGTAAAATAAATTCCCCCCCCCCAAAAAAAATATATTGTTCCTATAAATACATTTCTTTATCTAAATAAAGAAAACAATAAAAGTACACATATTAAGTATCGCCGCATCCGTAACGACCCCACCCATAAAACAATAAGTTAACCCCTTCAGTGAACACCGTAAAAAAAAACAAAAAAAAAGAGGCAAAAAACGCTTTATTCTCATACCGCCAAACAAAAAGTGGAATAACACGCGATCAAAAAGACTGATATAAATAATCATGGCACCACTGAAATCGTCATCTTGTCCCGCAAAAAAATAAGCCACAACACTGCATCATCAGTGAAAAAAAAAAAAAGTTATAGTCCTCAGAATAAAGCGATGCAAAAATAATTATTTTTTCTATAAAATCGTTTTTATCGTATAAAAGCGCCAAAACATAAAAAAATGATATAAATGAGGTATCGCTGTGATCGTACTGACCCGAAGAATAAAACTGTTTTATCAATTTTACCAAACGTGGAACGGTATAAACGCCTCCCCCAAAAGAAATTCATGAATAGCTGGTTCTTGGTCATTCTGCCTCACAAAAATTGGAATAAAAAGCGATAAAAAAAGTCACATGCCCAAAAATGTTACCAATAAAATCGTCAACTCGTCCCGCAAAAAACAAGATCTCATATGACTCTGTGGACCAAAATATGGAAAAATTATAGCTCTCAAAATGTGGTAACGCAAAAAATATTTTTTGCAATAAAAAGCGTCTTTTAGTGTGTGACGGCTGCCAATCATAAAAATCCGCTAAAAAACCCGCTATAGAAGTAAATCAAACCCCCCTTCATCACCCCCTTAGTTAGGGAAAAATTAAAAGATTAAAAAAAGTATTTATTTCCATTTTCCCGTTAGGGCTAGGGTTAGGGTTGGGGCTAGGGTTAGGTTTGGAGCTAGGGTTAGGGTTGGGGCTAGGGTTAAGGCTACAGTTAGGGTTGGGGCTAAAGTTAGGGTTTGGATTACATTTACGGTTGGGATTAGGGTTTGGATTAGAGTTAGGGGTGTGTCAGGGTTAGGGGTGTGGTTAGGGTTACCATTGGGATTAGGGTTAGGGGTGTGTTTGGATTAGGGTTTCAGTTATAATTGGGGGATTTCCACTGTTCAGGCACATCAGGGGCTCTCCAAACGCGACATGGCGTCCGATCTCAATTCCAGCCAATTCTGCGTTGAAAAAGTAAAACAGTGCTCCTTCCCTTCCGAGCTCTCCCGTGTGCCCAAACAGGGGTTTACCCCAACATATGGGGTATCAGCGTACTCAGGACAAATTGGACAACAACTTTTCGGGTCCACTTTCTCCTGTTACCCTTGGAAAAATACAAAACTGGGGGCTAAAAAATAATTTTTGTGGAAAAAAAAATATTTTTTATTTGCGCGGCTCTGCGTTATAAACTGTAATGAAACACTTGGGGGTTCAAAGTTCTCACATCACATCTAGATGAGTTCCTTAGGGTGTCTACTTTCCAAAATGGTGTCACTTGTGGGGGGTTTCTACTGTTTAGGTACATTAGGGGCTCTGCAAACACAATGTGACGCCTGCCGCCATTCCATCTAAGTCTGCATTCCAAATGCCGCTCCTTCCCTTCCGAGCCCTGCCATGTGTCCAAACGGTGGTTTCCCCCCACATATGGGGTATCAGCGCACTCAGGACAATTTGGACAACAACTTTTGGTGTCCAATTTCTCCTGTTACCTTCGGGAAAATACAAAACTGGGGGCTAAAAAAATAATTTTTGTGGGAAAAAAATTTAGTTTTATTTTTACGGCTCTGCATTATAAACTTCTGTGAAGCCCTTGGTGGGTCAAAGCGCTCAAAACACATCTAGATAAGTTCCTTAAGGGGTCTACTTTCCAAAATGGTGTCACTTGTGGGGGGTTTCAATGTTTAGGCACATCAGTGGCTCTCCAAACGCAACATGGCGTTCCATCTCAATTCCTGTCAATTTTGCATTGAAAAGTCAAATGCAGCTCCTTCGCTTCCGAGCTCTGTCATGCGCCCAAACAGTGGTTTACCCCCACATGTGGGGTATCGGCGTACTCAGGACAAATTGTACAACAATGTTTGGGGTCCATTTTCTCCTGTTACCCTTGGTAAAATAAAACAAATTGGAGCTGAAGTAAATTTTTTGTGAAAAAAGTTAAATGTTCATTTTTATTTAAACATTCCAAAAATTCATGTGAAACACCTGAAGGGTTAATAAACTTCTTGAATGTGGTTTTGAGCACCTTGAGGGGTGCAGTTTTTAGAATGGTGTCACACTTGGGTATTTTGTATCATATAGACCCCTCAAAATGACTTCAAATGAGATGTGGTCCCTAAAATAAAATGGTGTTGGAAAAATGCCCTAACAAAAAAAAAATTTGGTTCCAAAATTGTGCTGATGTAAAGTAGACATGTGGGGAATGTTACTTATTAAGTATTTTGTGTGACATATCTCTGTGATTTAATTGCATAAAAATTCAAAGTTGGAAAATTGCGAAATTTTCGCCAAATTTCTGTTTTTTTTCACAAATAGACGCAGGTAGTATCAAAGAAATTTTACCACTATCATGAAGTACAATATGTCACAAGAAAACAATGTCAGAATCACCGGGATCCGTTGAAGCGTTCCAGAGTTATAACCTCATAAAGGGACAGTGGTCAGAATTGTAAAAATTGGCCCGGTCCATAACGTGCAAACCACCCTTGGGGGTGAAGGGGTTAAAGTTCTTCCAACCAAAACGGACCTGGAAAGTTTTGCATGCAGGCTTGAGAACTTGTACAAAAAGGAGATACATAATTGACAGATAGAATTTACATCGCGTATAGAGGATGTGGAAAAGACACAAGAGGATATCTCACAGGAACTTCAGGCACACAGAGAAATCTTAATGGACCACACCATGAAACTGGAGGAAATGTCATCTGGTCTTGAGGACTTGGAAAATCGCAATAGGCGTAACAATATCCGTATACGTGGCCTCCCAGAATCTGTCAGTCATCAGGACCTAGACCGTACAGTTCAGAGAATATTTCTGGACATTCTCGGCGACCATGAGGACAACACCATTGAGTTCGACAGGATTCATAGATCCCTTGGTCCTAAACCCACGTCTGAATCGCGCCCTAGAGACGTCATCTGCAGGGTGCATTACTTCAGAATTAAGGAGGCCATCATGATGGCCTCTAGGAAAAAGGGATCCCTCCAGTTTGAATGTCAACCAATCCCACTCTATTCTTGCGCAAAGCTCTGAAGCCCTTGTTGGCGGTTCTCAAGGAAAGAGATATCCCCTACAAGTGGGGTTCCCATTTCAACTAACAGCATTCAAAGGTGGCAAAAGCGCATACTTCCGTCGGATTGGAGACCTGGCTAACTTCCTAGGCACGTTTTAACTTCCACTAATAGATCTTCCGGATTGGCCTCTGGCTCCGACACTTCCAGATGCCCCTGCTAGGTGGCTCAAGGTTCCCCGTTCCAAGAATCGACATACCAAAGAAGGCTCCTCAGATCCTCCATGAAGTTCTTCTTTCATCTTTTGTTCACTTTTCTTTTTAGTTTCAATCAGTTTCTACTCATTGCTGCAACATACTCAAAGGTTTTAATATTAGATAGTTTAGGACTGTCCCGATCAGAGTTACCGTGACGAGGTGGGATGGCTTTTGTGCTATTTTTTGATCAAAAAACAGTATTACTAAAAACTCTGTGTTATTTAAATGCATTTTTGCTTTTTTTACTTAGTTATATCAAGGTTTTCATTTACTTTTTTCTCTTGTAGGTTTTAATGTTTTGTGGCCATTTTGAACATGCGTTTTACCTCTGCATGTATACCAACTTAAGTTAAGCTCAATTTTGTGTTTTTTTTTCTGTGTATTGTTGCATTCTGTGCAATCCGGGGTGTGGCCTCCCTGTTTCTGAGCTAGAAACTATATAAGGCTTCCCTAGTCTAGTGTTTCACTGTTTGGGCTCAGTCCTTTCATCTGCCCTTATTCACACTGAGGTCAACATTGACACATGGTAAGGTTTTAATATTAGATAGTTTAGGACTGTCCCGATCAGCGTTACCGTGACGAGGTGGGATGGCTTTTGTGCTATTTTTTGATCAAAAAACAGTATTACTAAAAACTCTGTGTTATTTAAATGCATTTTTGCTTTTTTTACTTAGTTATATCAGGGTTTTCATTTACTTTTTTCTCTTGTAGGTTTTAATGTTTTGTGGCCATTTTGAACATGCGTTTTACCTCTGCATGTATACCAACTTAAGCTAAGCTCAATTTTGTGTTTTTTTTTTTTTTTTCTGTGTATTGTTGCATTCTGCGCAATCCGGGGTGTGGCCTCCGTTTCTGAGCTAGAAACTATATAAGGCTTCCCTAGTCTAGTGTTTCACTGTTTGGGCTCAGTCCTTTCATCTGCCCTTATTCACACTGAGGTCAACATTGACACATGGTAAGGTTTTAATATTAGATAGTTTAGGACTGTCCCGATCAGAGTTACCGTGACGAGGCGGGATGGCTTTTGTGCTATTTTTTTGATCAAAAAACAGTATTACTAA